>NC_073388.1:11849107-12149107 GCF_028641065.1 Leucoraja erinaceus
GAGGGGCATGGACCAAACGCAGGTGGATGGGACTAGTGTACCTGGGACATGTTGGCCAGTGTGGACAAGTTGGGCCGCAGGGCCTGTTTTCATGCTGTATCACTATGACTCCAAAATCCTGGCGAACTGTTTCTTAAATGTTGTGATAGTCCTCCCAGCCTACTCAACCTATAGCTCAGAACCTCTAGCCCTGGCAACATCCTCGTAAATCTTCTCTGTGCCCTCTACTTGTACCCAATTGGAACAAAAAAAAGCAATTGGTCGGAAACAGCTTTGATTAGTCCCTCAAATACCCAGATGCAATCTGAGGTTAGATGAGTACTGGAAGAAAATCAGCCAAATCTTACTTGGTGAAGATTGCTCGTCTTCTCACAATGTTCAGCAAGGGAAACTGCATCTATCACGGAGAAAGGCCTTTGGTGGGCACGTTTGCTTCTGAGCCTTATCCTGGCGGCTGGCGAAGAGTTGATACCAGGTCCATTTTCAGGAACGGTCGAATCTGCCGCCACTTTGGATCTCGTATTGGACTCTGCCGTAGTAGGAGAGTCATCTATTGGGAGAATGCTTTGCCATTCGCAAAGCTGACCACAGTCTGAAACAGGACGAGGAGGCTTCCCACTGTTCATGTTTGGTTGCCTCATCTTTGTCTCTTCAGATTTTCCAGTTCTTTCATCACGAGACCGCTCGTCTGTGTAGTCCTTTGCGGATACCTTGTGGATTTAAATTTCACTTATTTAACTCATGTTTCTTTAAAGGAATATACGCCAAATAATACATTTGAAAAACGCTGCAAGATTTAACGCTGGTCTGATTTCATTTCTTCACTCCATTATGGTGAAGGGTTTATAGATCTTTAACCACGTGAAAGCATTTCAATAGTGCATAACACTATTTTGTGGGCAATTGAATTTTGGCAGCAGTGGGCTCTAACAATTGAACACTGCCCGATTAATGCACCTTCCTGGCATTGTTTAATTCCCCTAATTAAGTCATAATGCCAAATACAGTCTATCCTAATCATTATGGACTTCCTTATAACGGATTTAATTTTAGCGGACTGTCTCTTTAGGTCCACAGGCTTGTAGTTACACTGCAGAAGCCATTAAAATAGGCAAGCCAAAACAATGACAAGTAATTGAAATTGAAAAGCCATTGAAATTGACAAGCCACTGAAATTGACAAGCCATTGCTTCAATCAGCATTCACCTCCATTAAACAATGTAACAAACAGCCTTTGGTATTTCAAGCAGTAACAAAAACACATGTTTTTACTGTTATAAATAACTGTACACTCAGCAGATTAGTGTCTTTGGAAGCAGAAAAGGAGTTAGCGTTTGGGATTGATGTTCTCTCATTCTGAACTCCGGGCGAGTAGTTGGTTGTGAGAATCTCACCTAGAGCGGGTCAGAGTTTCCTCACACTACCAATGGCTCAGACCTTGTGTTTTGCTCTCAATCTCTGAATGTGGGCATCAGCAGCAGGGGTAGCTGTTCGAGCCATTCCCCAGCTGTACTGGACAAGATGGTGCCGGGTGGCCATCTCGGGACAGGAACAAGGGCGGTCCCACTGAGGTCTCAGTGACGGGGCTACATGATTCCGACTCGGCGCCAGACAGTGATTTCAATGGGGGAGCAAACCCTCACTCGATTACAGGGGACAATCGGCAATAACGGACACCATTCTGTGTTATTCAGTTATTCGACATGGTAGCACACCGGTAGATTTGCTGTTCGATCCTGACCACGGGTACTTGTCTGTACGGAATTTGTACGTTCGCCCCGTGACATGCATGGGTTTTCTCCGAGATTTGCAGTTTCCTCCCACACTCTGAAGATATACAGGTTTAGACAATAGACAATAGACAATAGACGATAGGTGCAGAAGTAGGCCATTCGGCCCTTCGAGCCAGCACCGCCATTCAATGTGATCATGGATGATCATCCCCAATCAGTACCCAGTTCCCGCCTCCTCCCCATATCCCCTAACTCCGCTATCTTTAAGAGCTATCTAGCTCTCTCTTGAATGTATCCAGGAAACCTGCCTCCACTGCCCTCTGAGGCAGAGAATTCCACAGGTTTGTAGGTTAATTGGCTTGGCATAAATGTAAAATTGTACAGAGTGTGTGTAGGATAGTGTTAATGTGCAGGATCCCTGGTCGGCACAGTCTTGGTGGGACTGTTTCTGTACTGTATCTCTAAACTAAAGTAAACCAACCAAGGGTTTTCTGTATTACCTAATTATTTCTCAATATTCTATCAACTAGAAAGCATTTGTGTTCATTACATTCAGAACTCTTTCCTCTCCACCAATCTTACCGGATCTGTCACATCCAGTATACAGATGATTTTAATAGCAAGTATATTTTAGAAATAATGACAATTCAATTACGACGAGTAAAAATAAAAATCCTTCGTCTCCACTTAATACATTTCTGTAGCTTAATAAACACAAACCGAAATTTACTATAGTATTTTCCCTCCTGTTAAAACATGCATATGCGTAGCCTCTCTTTGGTAATTTTAAAATTACTCTCTTTATTTGAAAATAACCCCTCAACTTCTATGAATAATGCAGAGTAGATAAATGTAACTGAAGAGAAATCTGAAAACATTTTGTTCTGTCTAATCTTCGTGGAACCTTCTAAATCTTTGAACTAAAACTACAAGAATATTCTCTGAATGCCTCTGGTTGCGTAGAATCGAAACACAAGTTTAGTTTAATTCAGAGATACAGCACGGAAATAAGCCCTTCGATCCATGCCGACCATTGATCAGCCATTCACAAAGAGAGACACAAAACCCTGGAGTAACTCAGTGGGTCAGGCAGCATCTCTGGAGAACATGGATGCTTTGGGTCAGGTCCCATTCTTCAGACACACTAGTTCCATGTATCCTATGTTTAGCATCCACTACACCTATACTCTATGGGAATTTTACAGAGGTCACTTCACCTACAAACTCGCACGTCAGTGGGATGTGTGAGGGAACTGGAGTGCCTGGGGGAAACCCACTTGGTCACAGGGAGAATGTGGCAAACTCCACACACCCAGACATTATCCAAGGTCAAGATCAAAACCCATATCTCTGGCACTGTGAGGTTAGCTAGATGACAGCCAAAATCAATCAAATCATTTCATACAATGAGTTCAATCTTGCATCCTCTGAAGCTGAAGTTAAATCCTACACCGATTAATGAGACAAAAGGATATTTTGTTCTCTGTCTCAAAGTTACCTCGAACATAGCAACACAAGGAACTGCAGTTCACACACAAAAAAAACTAGTTCTGGAGTAACTCAACGGGTCAGGCAGCATTTCTGGAGGATACGCCATGATGACCTTACAGGTTGGGACCCTTCTTCAGACTAATTAAGAAGGCACCCAACCTGAAACATCACCCATTCCATGTCTTACAGAGATGCTGTCCATTGGATAACTCAAGTACTTTGTGTGTTTTTTGTTACCTAAAACATAATTGGTGACAATTATATTGGCACAAAATTGATAACCTCAGTTAACCTGGCAGCCCTTTGCATTGATGGTAGAGGAAATAGAAGGTAGTGTAGGAAGGAACTGCAGATAGAAACATAGAAACATAGAAAATAGGTGCAGGAGTAGGCCATTCAGCCCTTCGAGCCTGCACCGCCATTCAATATGATCATGGCTGATCATCCAACTCAGTATCCTGTACCTGCCTTCTCACCATACCCCCTGATCCCTTTAGCCACAAGGGCCACATCTAACTCCCTCTTAAATATAGCCAATGAACTGGCCTCAACTACCTTCTGTGGCAGAGAATTCCAGAGATTCACCACTCTGGTTTAAGCCAAAGATAGACAAAAATGCTGGAGTAACTCAGCAGGACAGGCAGCATCTCTGGAGAGAAGGAATGGGTGACATTTTCATCAGTCTGAAGAAGGGTCTCGACCCAAAGCATCACCCATTCCTTCTCTCCAGAGATGCTGCCTGTCCCGCTGAGTTACTCCAGCATTTTGTGTCTATCTTTAGAAATAAAAGATTATCATACGATGATTGCCTAAGTTTATATCTGCCTATATTGTCAAGCAGATAGAACGTAATTTGCTCATCCAACCATTCTATAAGGATAACCTTATGCTGGCTTTAAAATTGGACTCTAAAGCACAATAGGTGATGGACGAACTCTATAGGTTAAATCTGGAAGAGTTCTGTCCCACTTGTGGGGGGGGGAGGGGGGGGGGGGGGTGTCTGCTGTAACCAGAATGTTAGCAGAAAATAACACACATATTGCTTAGGAAATTGGTGACCTCCTCCAAAGGATCCCAATGCCACACCAAGTTACCAGAGCGGCAGAAAAAGACGATTAATGTCTCACAGACTGTGAAATACATTTGCAAACAATTCCACCTCCTTTTTCTCTTAAAAGTGTACTTGTTCAGGCAAATATTGGGACACCCCCACCTACCATTTCCCTTTTTGGTTTGGTGATCAAATCTTACTGTTCTCCTGGCTTCTGGGACACTTGGTCTACATGCACGGTGCTACTTAAACATAATAGGCCGTGGTTAATAGATCATAAGAGATAGGCGCAGAATTAGGCCAATCACCACATCGTCTACTCTGCCATTCAATCATGGCTGATCTATCTCTCCCTCCCAACCCCATTCTCCTGCCTTCTCCCCATAACCTCTGACACCCATACCAATCAAGAATCTATCTATCTCTGCCTTAAATATATCCACTGACTTTGCCTCCACAGCCTTCTGTGGCAAGGAATTCCACAAAATAAACACCCTCTGACTAAAGAAATTCCTGCTGATCTCGGTCGTAAAAGAACGACCTTTAATTTTGAGGACTATGACCTCTAGTCCAAGACTCTCCCACTAGTGAAAACATCCTCTCCACATCCACTCTATCCAAGCCTTTCACTATTCTGTATGTTTCAATGAGGTCCTCCCTCATTCTTCTAAACTCCAGCGAGTACAAGCCCAGTTCCGTCAAACGCTCACCATATGCTAACCTACTCATTCCTGGAATCACTCTTGAAATCTCCTCTGGACCCTCTCCAGAATCTGCACATCCTTCCTCATATATGGTGCCCCAAAAATGTTCACAATGTTTCAAATGCAGCCTGACCAGCGCCTTAAAGAGCTCTCAATATTACATCCCTGATTTTGTATACCTCTCGAATACAATCATTAACTTCTAATAGCATTAAAACGCCATCCCAATTATTATAGGGCAGTGATTGTTTTGTTCAAAGGTGGTGGTAGGCATGATTAATACTGTTATGTGACTGGTAAAAGGAATAACCTTTTTAGAGGCATAACTGCACAAAAAACTACTGTTGTTAAGCAATTATTGAAATCGCAGTGTAATTAAAGTTGGTTATCTGTAACAGTCGCTGTATTATTCATGTACAAATCAGTCACTATCTTGCTCCAAGTTATGCTGAATATATCAGACTTAGACAACACGGACCAGTACAGCACAAGAACAGGCCTTTCGGCCCACAATGTCCATGCGAAAAATGATGCCAAGACCATCAATAAACAATAGACAATAGGTGCAAGAGTAGGCCATTCGGCCCTTCGAGCCAGCACCGCCATTCAATCATCCCCAATCAGTACCCCGTTCCTGCCTTCTCCCCATATCCACTGACTCCGCTATCTTTAAGAGCCCTACCTAGCTCTCTCTTGAAAGTATCCCGAGAACTGGCAGAAAATTCCACAGGCTCACAACTCTCTGTGAGAAAAAGTATTTCCTTATCTTCCTTATTATTGATCTTCCTGCACATAACCCATATCCCTCCATTCCCTGCATATCCATATGTTTATTAAAAAGTCTTATAAACGCCAATGTATCTGCTTCAACCACCACCCCTGGCAGTGCGTTCCAGGCACTCACCACAACCAGCAAAACAATCCTGCCCCGCATTCCTCCTTTAAACTTTGCCCCTCTCACCATCAAAATATGCTGATTTTTCCATCGTGGGACAGATTCTGACTCTCTACCCTATCTATGCCTTTCCCAATTTTATATACTTCTCTCAGATCTCCTCACAACCTCCATCATACCAGTGGGGGGGAAATCCATGTGTGTCTTGCCTTTCCTTGTAGTTAAAAACAAAATCCCAGAGTATTATAAAGGACATTTCCCACCCCGGACACTCCCTGTTTGAACTGTTGCCGTCAGGCAGACGGTACAGATCTACAAGGACAAGGACGAACAGACTAAAAAACAGTTTTTACCCCACTGCTATAAAAGAACTAAATGTAGCTGCCAAGGAACGCAGGGGCGATACAGACTAAGGGACTGTGGTACACTGCGAAATCGACAGAAGGATGGAGGGTTGGGTGTTTATGCGTGCTATTTTCATGATATTTATTTTAGTTGTTTATCTTTTAATATTTTATCTTGTATGTATCGTTAGCTTTGTAGAAATGTTTGAATGGTGCACTGTCTGGCTGACATTTTTTAATTTTGTTGTACATGGCTCATGTTACAATGACAATAAAGAAACTATTTTATTCTATTCTATTCTAATACCCCCCTAATCCAGGCATCAAAGACATTACTGAAATAAATGTGGAACTAAATTATTTTTCTGTGAGTTACTGCTGCACACTATTTTATTCAAGGGTTAATATGATTAGCAAGATTTCCGCATGGAAATTAATACCAGCGAATGAGTCTGGAGACAAGATAACCCCAGTAAGGTAATTAATCTGTGTAGGAAGGAACTGCAGATGCTGGTTTACACCAAAGATAGACACAAAATGCTGGAGTAACTCAGCGGGACAGGCAGAAATGGGTGACGTTTCGGGCCGGGACAATCTATTTCGTTTTTAGATTAGTTTAGAGATACAACGCGGAAACAGGCCCTTCAACCCACCACATCCGCGCCAACACAGCGATCCCTGTACACTAGTACTATCTTACACACTAGGGATAATTTACAATCTTTACCAAAGTCAATGAACCTACAAATCTGCCCCTGTTTGGAGTGTGGGAGGAAACTGGAGCACCCGGAGAAAACCCACGTGGTCACGGGGAGAACATACAAACTGCCATTGACAGCACACATGGTCAGGATTGAACCCGGGACTCTGGCGTGCATGGCGAGCGCGTGGCGCGTGGCGAGGCATGGTGGCGTATGCAGTGACGCGCGGTAGCGTTCAGTGCCCCAGGATTTTGGGATGCTCAAAATCCTCGCAACCCACCTGCGTGACGTGCAAATGACGCCCAAGTGGGACAGGCCCTTAAGGCAGCAACTCTAGCGCTGCGCCACCGTGTCGCCCACTTGGCGCTGCTGGAGGGACCAGGAGCAGCACGAGTGGTCTTCCCTTGTCTCACTGTCAAGAAACTCACAGCAATATATTGCCCAGATAATGGATCACACTGCCAGACAACATGCTCCCTTCCCCTGGTCATATTTTTATCTCTAGCTCTGGCAGGAGATTGTCTAAGGTTATGGGAGTGTTGCCCTATAGTTATAGAGGCTGCCAGGCTTTAAATAGTTTAGAAATACAACATGGAAACAGGCACACTGAGTCCACTCCGATCATAGATCACCCAATTTACAGTAAAGAGGCACAAAAAGCTGGAGTAACTTAGCGAGACAGGCAGCATCTCTGGAGAAAAGGAATGGATGATGTTTCGGGTCGAGACCCTTCTTTAGACTGGGTGTGGATAAGGGAAACAAGGGATATAGGCGGTGATCTGGAGAGATAAAGAACAATGAATGAAACATATGCAAAGAAGTAATGAGGATAAAGGAAACTGAAGGGTGAAAATGGGAAGCTACTGCGACTTGGTTGGGGGAGGGACAAATACCGAGGGAATGCCGGGGCTACCTGAAGTGAGAGAAATCCATTTTCTTACCACTGGGATGTAATCTGCCCAAGCAAAATATGAGATGCTGTTCCTCCAATTTGCGTTTAGCCTCACTGACAATGGGGGAGTCTGAGAATAGGAAGGTCTGTGTGGAAATGGGAATTGGCAATTGGCAATTTACAGTGGCCAATTAACCTACAAACCCGCACATCTTTGGAAATGTAGGAGAAAACTGGAGCGCCTGGAGAAAACCCACATGGTCACTGGGAGAACGTATAAACTTTGTATGGACAGCACCCATAGTCAGGATCAAACCTGGGTCTCTGGCGCTGGGAGGCAACAGCTCTACCGCTTGGATCAGAACAGTTTTGGCACCAACCATCCAATTCCCATTACATTTACAAATCCAAGCTAGAAGTCACATCATTACCCTGCCTGGAACTGAGACCATAAATTGTTAAGAAATGAACATCAGCAGAGGGTAATGCCAGAATTACCACAAATCATCAGTAGATGGCAGAGTGAGAATAGCGCTGAGCTGTGTGAAGCTGATTTGCCTTAAAACATGGGATATAGATTCCAGAATACTGGAACAAGCCCTTTGCTCCATTCAATGCCTATCCCTGCGCCTACCCAAAAGCCTCTTAAATGCCACTATCTTCTCCGCAACCAACTTCACCCCTGGCAGTGTTCCAGGCACCATACCTCCATCTAAACATTGCCCTATCACCTTAAAGCTAAGCCCTCTGGTCTTTGCCATTTCCACCCTACGTTAAAGGTTCTGACTGTCTACCCTATCTATGCCATTCGTTATTTTATAGACTTCCATCGTTTTCCCTCAATCTCCAGCATTTCACTGCCTTGTCCAAAGCAGCCACTGCATTCTGTTACTCGAAACTCTAAGATTCTATTGTTTGCCAAAGGAAACCATTTTGACATCAAGACACAGGCATGGAGACATTTGACCCAGTATGCTACTCACAGGAACATAAGAGTCCATAAGAGTACTTTGTCTATGTGTCTGTGCTTCCATTCAATGACACCAAAGCTCATCTACAACTAAACCCTACACTCTTCCTTTGCCTGCATACGATCTGTGGAAACAGGCCCTTCGGCCCAACGAGTCTGTGCCGACCTGCGATCCCCGCACATTAACACTATCCTACACACAATAGGGACAATTTACACTTACACCAAGCCATTTAACCTACGTACCTGTACGTCTTTGGAGTGTGGGAGGAAACCGAAGATCTCGGAGAAAACGTACAAACTCCGTACAATCATAGAGACAGAGTCACACAGCTTGGAACCAGGCCTTCGACCCCTTACCCAGGCCGACCAAGATGCCCCATCTACAGTCAAACCTGCCCACGTTTGATCCATATCCTTCTAAACCTTTCCCGTCCATGTACCTGTCCAAATGTCTTTCAAATGTTGTTATAGTAGCTTCCTTAACTACCCCCTCTGGCAACTCATTCCTTAAACCCACCACCCTCTGTGTGAAAATGTTCCCCTCTGGTTCCTATTAATCTTTCCACTCTCACCTTAAACCCATGTCCTCTGGTCTTTGATTCCCCTTCTCTGGATAAAAAGTGTGCATATACCCTATGTAGTGCCCTCATGATCTCAGACACCTCTGAGCAACTGAAATACATAATCCTAGATTTAGTATTACCAATTGATCTAATATTAGTTGCCATTTGCAGGACATCGATTCAAGTTCTCAGACCCGCTGAGTTACTCCAGTACATTGCATCTTTTTTTTTGTAAACCAGCATCTGCACTACCTTTTATTGATTATCTCTTCAATTTGGAACAGGAAATTTTAAAAGGCTTTTCTGCAAATGACAATTGATATTAGATCAATTGTAAACAGGCGATAGATGGTCGGCAGCTGTGTTTCCATGCTGCATCTCTAAATTAAACTTAACTACTCCGACTGACAAAGAGCTGACAAATCCCCTGGACTGATAACCTGTACTTTGGAGTACTTAAAGAAATTGCTACAGTGATACTGAATGTATCGAATGTCATTCAATATTCCATAAATGCTGATAAGATTCCAGATGATTGGAAGATGAAAATAAGACATCCCTGTTCAAGAAAGGAAGGAGGTAAAGAAGAGGTAAGTGCAGGTCACACCAGTTGTCAGCAAGATGCCAGCAATGCATTTTGGAAGATATAACATGATTAGACAGAATCAACATGGTTTAGAGAGATATGGGCCAAACGTGGGCAAATGGGACAAGTTTTGATGGGGCACCTTGGTTGGCATGGACAAGTTGGCCCACAGGGCATGTTTCCATGAGGTGTGACTCTATAGCTCCTTACAGCGCCAGAAACCCGGTTTCGACCCTGACTACGGGTGATGTCCATACAGAGTTTATATGTTCTCCCCGTGACCACGTGTGCTTTGTCCGGGTGCTCCAGTTTCCTCCCACACTCCAAAGACGTACAGGTTTGTAGGTTAATTGGCTTTGGTAAAATTATAACTTGTTCCTACTGTGTAGGATCGTGTTAGTGTACGGGGATCGCTGGTCAGCACAGACTCGGTGGGTTGAAAGGCCTGTTTCCACACTGTATCTCTAAACTAAACTAAGACTATATGTTTCATTTGTTTACATTCAGTTTATCAGAAATTTGGTGTAGTTTTACAATAACATGTAGATAGGGTGGTAAAGAAAGCTTTTGTTGTGCTGGCCTTTATAAATCAGAGCATTGAGTATAGACGTTGGGATGTAATGTTAAAATTGTAGGCATGGTGAGGCCAATTCTGGAGTATGGTGTACAATTTTGGTCACCAAATTATAGGAAAGATGTCAAAATAGAGAGAGTACAGAGGAGACTTACTAGAATGCTGCCTGGGTTTCAGCACCTAAGTTACAGTGAAAGGTTGAACAAGTTAGGTCTTTATTCTTTGGAGCGCAGAAGGTTAAGGGGGGACGATAGAGGTCTTTAAAATGATGAGAGGGATAGACAAAGTTGACGTGGATAAATTTTTTCCATTGAGAGTAGGGAAGATTCAAACAAGAGGACATGATTTGAGAATTAAGGGACAGAAGTTTAGGGGTAACATGAGGGGGAACTTCTTTACTCAGAGAGTGGTAGCTGTGTGGAATGAGCTTCCAGTGGAAGTGGTGGAGGCAGGTTCGATTTTATCATTTAAAAATAAATTGGATAGGTATATGGACGGGAAAGGAATGGAGGGTTATGGTCTGAGTGCAGGTAGATGGGACTAGGTGAGAGTAAGTGTTCGGCACGGACTAGAAGGGCCGAGATGGCCTGTTTCCGTGCTGTGATTGTTATATGGTTATATGGTTATATGTTACTACTGACTGAACGTGGTGCTGCAGGAATTATAATTTTCTTATCTTACTTGCAAATACATCTCCAGTTAGTACTGTCAAGCACATGATATAGTAAAAGTAGTGCATTGAGCTTTGGCTCTGAAGTTTAGTTCCGATGATCAGAACTGAATTTGAGTCAAACAACAACACCGTACGCTGCTTGGAGCTCGGCCAGCTTTACTTTGTCTTTTCAATTGCAGCAAAAACAAACTGCATTTCGAAATGACTCTCCGTGAAAAAAGTGATTCATATACATCTGAAAAAAGCAGTGTGTTCAGATTCAGAGATGCCAATTAAAAGCAACAAGAAATAAGGGTTTAGGAGATTAAAGAGACATTTAGAAGCAAGAAATGAGAGAGAGTTCAAAGAAGGTGAAAGGGGTGATCAGGTAGATACAGAAATTACACAAGGCACACCAGGAAGAGACAGGGAAATGGATGCAAGCAGAAAGAGACTTTGAGCCACAATCATTGATGCAGAGCAACCTTTATACTTAAACATAGAACGAGATAGAACACTAAATGGAAGGCCAAAGTGAGGAGTTCAGCATATACTGTATATTCAAGGTCATACGCACAAAGAGATTTTAAAATAGGATGAATCATATGCACACCGGAGACATTTTGACTGTGGTTTTTACTGTCATAAATGATCTTGTCATACGAATGGAACCATCCATCTCTGAACATTAGACAGGCTCCCACTTGGATAATATACCTTTCAGTAAATAAAACCTGAAGCTGCTCTCCAAATGTAATAGGAAACATTCAACTAGAAATTATATTGATTTTTTTTTTAAACTTACTGTGCAGTCATAAAGATTGCCAAATTGCATTTGGGTCCTCCATTCAGATGGCATGTTTATCTCCAGCCCATAAATGCTGCAAACCTACCAGGATTTCACAATGCACGTGAAGCTAACTTCTGCACAATTAAAGGGGGATTAGATCTGAGGACATTAAATCCTGTGCTTTCATCTCTACCTGGGGAGGTGCTCTTTAAATCATCTCTTCCTCATTCACGTCACCCCTAGCCTCTTCAATGTCTCTCCTAAACTTAACCCTTGCACTGACAAGAACTCAAAATTCTTGAACTCCTGACCCTGCTAACACTCCAACAGTCCAACACTCCAACACACCCATAACTCTGCCAAAGTTCCTCTGCAACCTTTATAAAGACATAGCCAAGCAGTTATAGTCATGCAGCATAGAAACAGGCCCTTCGGCCCAACTCCTCCATGCTGACCAAGATGCCTCATCTAAGCTAGTCCTAATGGCCCGCGTTTGACCCATCTCGCTGAACCTTCCCTGAGAGGGGATATATTAGAAGGGGATCTGATGGGCACGTTTTTCATGCAGAGAATGATGATTGTTTCAAAGGTTTCAAAGGTATTTTATTGTCACGTGTACCAATTAAGGTACAGTGATATGCGAATTACCATACAGCCTTACCAAGAAAGCAACAAGACACACAACTACATAAAAGTTAACATAAACATCCACCACAGCTGGTTCCCCATGTTCTTCACTGTGATGGAAGGCAATAAAGTCTAATCTTCTTCCCTCATTTTGCTCCTGCGGTCGGGGCAGTCGAACCATCCGTTGGGGCGATCGAAGCTCCCGCAGCCAGTGGTCGAAGCCCCTTCGTCAGAGCGATCGAAGCTCCCGCGTTGGGGCGATCAAAGTTCCTGTGGTTTGGAGTCCCCGATGTCGGTCTCTAACCTCAGACCTTGAGCTCCATGATGTTAAAGCCTGCAGGCACCCTCGGTAGAGGTCAGAGGTCGATACCTGGCAAAGGGATCACAGGCTCCGCAATGTTAAGTCTGTAGGTGACCGCGGTGGAGCTCTCAAAATCGGTCTCTAGCAAAGGCCGCCAACTCCTCAATGTTAGGCCGCTATGCGGACGGAGATACGATACGGAACAAAATCACATCTCCGTTGAGTTAAGAGGTTAGAAACAGTTTCCCCCAACTCTCCCCCTCCCCCACACATAAAACAAGCTAAAGAACACTAAAAACTTACATTTAACACATACAAACAAACAACAAAGAAGAAAAGGACAGACAGACTGTTGGCGAGGCAGCCATTGCTGGCAACACCCGGTGGTTTGGAGCAAGCTGTTTGGGGCAAACTGCCAGAGTTGGTGGGTGAGACGTATTATAACCATATAACCATATAACAATTACAGCACGGAAACAGGCCATCTCGGCACTTCCAATATTATTACAAACATGAAGACAGTTGGACAGAAAATATGGCGTGGGCCATTTGCCTATTGTGGGCAATTGGGATGAGCATAGTTAGGCGTCACTGTTACTATGGATGAAGTTCACCATCGGACCCATTTCTGTGCTGTGCATTTCTATGATTCTATGTCTTCTATGCATGTTTAGTTGTGGGAGACTTGTTCCTTACACATGATGCCATGGATCTTGGACACAATAGACCATTGAGGCTATAAACCTGCACGTCTATCCCCATCACTCCCTGACACACTCATCGTTAGTTGAACGTTGCCTTTCCTAATGTGCATCAATTTCTAGGCCGTGCACGATCTATTTAATACAAATAGATATCATCACGATTTCCCTGCCTGGAGCTTTATTTTACCGTGCATGTTCACTTACATCCTTTGGCTGCATCTCAACCTTTGGTTCAACAGATACGATTCGGACCTCGGCAGCCTCATTCCATCGGCCGCCATCGGTTGTAATCCGACAATTAGTCACCACCTCCGGGCTCTTCCACTCGTCGCACAGGGAGATAGAAGTGAAGGAGTCAAGTAGTTCGGAGTTGCACCTCCTCGCAGAAATGTCAGCCCTCGTTACTTCCTGCAACCGTGGAGTTTCGGTCGTGATGGATTGGCTGAGGGGGTTACACGTTCCAGAGTCTGAGGTGAGAGAAGACTGTGAGGGAGACGTGACCTTCCTAGTTGTAGTCTCTGGAATAACTGGAGTGGTGTGAAGGCCATGGTTATAATAGCTGGGACCCCTCTGAGGAGTCTCCTCAAACTGCGTGTAGGTGTCAGTAAAGTTGCTCTGTTTCCTTTCTCTGCTGATTACTTTTATAACTTTGCTGAAGTTAATGCCTTTCAAGCGTTTCCTATCTCTTATCCGACTTGATTTGTCTAAACAGCTCTGATCACATTCTTGTTTGATGGACTCAGAGTCAACTAGTCCATCTGCGTTTTGCTCCTTGTGGTCTATATTCTTCTCTGTAACACCCAAGTCAAGCTTCTTTCTAATTGACATCTTTTTCAAGTAATTCAAAACATCATTTCGTCCGCTCTTTTTACATTCGGGCCCCGTGATTTTTGCATATTTATTTCCTGCATCCTCGGGGAAGACAGTTACTGCGCCGTAACAATTTGGGTCAAATGTTTTCCGGTTCGAACTTTTGAAATATTGTTGTATACTCTTCCAATTTTTGTTAACTTGCTGTTTGTCCTCAATGCTAATACTCTCCAGAGCATTGCTAATTAGGTTCGAGTCTCCAGCTGAGTCGAAGTCATGTAGATCCCCTGAGTATGTATGTCTAAAAGTTCCTTCGTCTAATGCTTGCTTGCACGTTGAAGCACCATTCGCCATGCATCTCTTATCTCTGGTCCAGATTTTAGAAGTCTTGCGTTTTAGATTTCGAGTAAACTGGAGCCTGAAGAGGTCCAATGACTTGAACTTTTTCAATGACCTCAGCCTGTCCAGGAAGGACAACCTGGATTTCTGTTTGGAGGTCTCCCGAAAAACAATCAGCGAGCGTGGCCTTTTTCTCGAACCGAAAGCTCTTGTTCTTTTAAGAAAGGAGCTGAAGAAGGTGACCACCCGGGCCTTTTCCTCTGCCTCACTGCTGCCATCGCTGTCACTCGATTTCAAATGGTAGGGATTGGATTCGCAGAACTTCATCTCGTTTCTGCTCTCTGCAGCGCAATAGATAGCAGAAGCCTTCTTGGCGCATCCGTTCAAAATGCGGTCTGGAGTCCCAGTGCTGCTGGTTCCATTTTCCATAGCCTCATTTCCCTTCGATCGCTTGGTCACATGTTATTGATTTTTGTGACTTCTGAAACCATATTGTGGAAAATTTCTGTGCTTCAAATGGTCAGAAGGCCTGCAGATAAACACAAATAATTGATTTTAAAATGTTGGATTACAAACGTATCTTGCATTGCATTCTTACAAATAACATTAACTAAATTCTTAATACAATAACTGAACCACCTTGTCAACAACTAAAGAGTGGTCCTGAGCTATTATCTACCTCATTGCTTCCTTCTACTCTCTAATAAATACTCTCTAGAATTTAGAAGATTGAGAGGGGATCTTATAGAAACTTACAAAATTCTAAAGGGGTTGGACAGGCTGAGCTATTGTTCCCGATACCCAGGACATTGCATAAAGGGGAAATCCTTCCGAGATCCAGAAGAACTTTTTTCACGCAGAGAGTAGTGAATCTCTGGAACTCTCTGCCACAGAGGGTAGTTGAGGCCAGTTCATTGGCTATATTTAAGAGGGAGTTAGATGTGGCCCTTGTGGCTAAGGGGATCAGAGGGTATGGAGAGAAGGCAGGTACGGGATACTGGGTTGGATGATCAGCCATGATCATATTGAATGGCGGTGCAGGCTCGAAGGGCCGAATGGCCTACTCCTGCACCCAATTTCTATGTTTCTATGTTTCTATGAACTATCCAGAGTTATTCCCTTTATCATTTTGTGTCTGTCTCGTTGGAGCCGTGGACTAGCTCGATTGTGGACTTTATCATGTTATTCCCTTTATCATTTCTGTACGCTGACAACTCGATTGTAATCATGTATAGTCTTTCCGCTGACTGGTTATCACGTAACAAAAAGGTTTCCACTGTACCTCGGCACACGTGACAATAAACTAAACTAAACTAATGTTTCAAGGGTTCAAGGTCAGTTTATTGTCATATGTACCAATTAAGGTACAGTGAATTTTGAGTTCAGCATATTGTAGGATCTCTGCATCATCGAAACAGAATACCCAAGGACTATTTATCCCAGCAGGGAAATTGATCTGCCAAACACAAAATACATGAAACATGAAATTAAAGTGATGAGTGGAAAGGATTGGGGATGTGCAAAGATTGAGGAGAGGGGGGGGGGGGGGGGGGGGGGGGGGGGGGGGGGGGGGGTAGTCTCATTCTTAGTCGACCCCATGACAGAAGGGGGAGGAGTTGTACACAGTTTGATAGCCACAGTGAAGTAGCATCTCCTGCGATGCTGTGTCCTGCATGTGTTGCAGATATGATATTCTGATACATTATCACATAACCCATTCTAAAGGCTCTTTTATAATTTTGAAACTATAATTTAATAGCAAAACTCAAGTTCATACTCTAGGTTGACACCAACATAATGTTCAAGTAATGCTGCCTTGTTGTTGTTTGATGTGATCATAACCTGCAAAACCTTCCAAGAGTGTATGAAATGAAATCTGAGTAAGTTGTAAACCAGCCATCAATCCACCTGATAGTAGAAACAAGGAACTGCAGATGTTGGTTCACCAAGGAATGACACAAAATGCTGGAGTAACTCAGCTGGTCTGGCAGCATTCATGGAGAACAAGGAGAGGTAGCATTTCAGGTGGGGACTCTTCTTAATCCATCTTGTACATTTGCATAATAAGTCAAATTGACCCAATTAATGTAATTCACCTCACCAGAAATTTCACAAACGATGAGTCATATAGTCACACAGCATGGAAACAGTCCACTCAGCCCGACCCATCCACTTTGACTGAAGGACATCCATCCATATTAATCCCATCTCCCAGCACTTAACCCATAGCCTTCTATGCCTGGGTGATTTAACTACTTACTGATTGATCAAACTGATTGAAAAAAACAGCATGATTGATTGAAATTGATTGGAACAAAAAACAGGCCCACCGTGTCTACGCCAACCATCGATCACCCACTCACACTAGTTCTATGCTATTTCACTTTCTCATCCACTCCACACGCGCTAGGGGCAATTTACAAGGTCAATTAACCTACAAACCTTCACGTCTTGGGGACGTGGGAGGAAACTGGAATGCGTGGAGGAAACCCATGTGCTCACAGGGAGAACGTACAAACCAAACAAAGTCTTGATCTTGACAATTCCTAAACGTCTATGTTTTTTGGTAGACAAAATTGCTGGAGAAACTCAGCAGGTGCGTCAGCATCTATGGAGCGAAGGAAATAGGCAACGTTTCGGGCCGAAACGTTTCGGCCCGAAACGTTGTCTATTTCTTTCGCTCCATAGATGCTGCCGCACCTGCTGAGTTTCTCCAGCAATTTTGTCCACCTTCGATTCTCCAGCATCTGCAGATCCTTCTTGAACAGCTGTCTATGTGTTTTGTCAATCACCCTAGATCTACCCATGAACAAATACCCTCTATTGGGTAGAAAAATACATTTTGTTATGATTATTAATACCTTGAAAAATTTGGAGAATTTGCGTAAAGTCAGATTTCCATGTCAGATCATTTGTATCGTGAGAAGTCCCTGTACAGGTTGAGTCTGAATGGGTGCTCGATGGCCAGCTGTTGTTACCCCCCCCACCCCCACCCCCAAGTACAACACAGCTTTCCTCTCCAGTATTTACTAAATGGAGATTGTAAAGTCCTTGGGCACAACTTGGAGACTTATGCCCCTGTCCCACTTAGGAAACCTGAACCGAAACCTCTGGAGACTTTGCGCCCCACCCAAGATTTCCGTACGGTTCCCGGAGGTTGCAGGTGGTTGCCGGAGGTTGCAGGTAGTGGAAGCAGGTAGGGAGACTGACAAAACCCTCCAGGAACCGCACGGAAACCTTGGGTGGGGCGCAAAGTCTCCAGAGGTTTCCGTTCAGGTTTCCTAAGTGGGACAGGGGCATTAAAAGTACTGGAAATCACGCAGAGACTCAACAGCTGAGAAGGCAAAGTTCTTAGATGAATGCGCCATGGGATAACTTCTTTTTGGGATTTTAATAGCCTGTCTGATTACATCAGTGCTCTTCACAAAATCACAATGCTTTGGCGAAGAAATGATGCATTCAGTTCATTCAGATGTTTAATATGAATAAGCAATGTCAAATAGAATTAAGTCAGGTTTTTTTATGGTTTTGTAGGCTAGACTAAAGAAAATGTATTCCAAGATCAGACTGACAGCTGGATCATTGAAGATTACTTTTCTTCCACATTGCTCTGGGGATATACTGAGCTAATAATTCTTGCTCAGTTGCAATAATCAGCGTGCATTGTAGACAATCAGTCTCAACTCAATTCTGTGCTGAATTTTCCTATTTTTGGTAGTTTGACATCGAAAAAATCTCTAAGGTCTAAAGTCTAAAGTAAAGACATTCAGTGGGCATTTTAAGTGTAAGAAGGAACTGCAGGTGCTGGTTTACACCAAAGATAGACAGAAAATGCTGGAATAACTCAGCGGGTCAGGCAGCATCTCTAGAGAAAAGGAATAGGTGATGTTTTGGGTCGAAACCCTTCATCACTGAGCCTGAGCCTGACTCAGTCTGAAACATCACCTATTTCTTTTCTGCAGAGATGCTGCCTGACCCATTGAGTTACTCCAGCGTTTTTTTGTCTATCTTCAGTGGGCATTTTAATTAGCTTAATGCTCTTGGAATCATGAACAGTATCTATTCAATCAGCTAATACTAAGAAAAATAAATAGATATTCATAATTGCTATTCAGTAACTCCAGTGAGGAAGGTAGTTCAGCTAGAAACATAGAAACATAGAAAATAGGTGCAGGAGTAGGCCATTCGGCCCTTTGAGCCTGCATCGCAATTCAATATGATCATGGTTGATCATCCAACTCAGTATCCTGTACCTGCCTTCTCTCCATACCCCCTGATCCCTTTAGCCACAAGGGCCACATCTAACTCCCTGTTGAATATAGCCAATGAACTGGCATCAACTGGCAGAGAATTCGACACCTTCACCACTATCTGCGTAAAATATGATTTTCTCATCTCGGTCCTAAAAGATTTCCCCCTTATCCTTAAACTGTGACCCTTGTTCAGGACTTCCCCAACATCGGGAATAATCTTCCTGCATCTAGCCTGTCTAACCCCTTAAGAATTTTGTAAGTTTCTATAAGATCCCCCCTCAATCATCTAAATTCTAGTGAGTACAAGCCGAATCTATCCAGTCTTTCTTAATATGAAAGTCCTGCCTTCCCAGGAATCAGTCTGGTGAACCTTCTCTGTACTCCCTCTATGGCAAGAATGTCTTTCCTCAGATTAGGAGACCAAAACTGTATGCAATACTCCAGGTGTGGTCTCACCAAGACCCTGTACAAATGCTAGTTGGAATCCAAGATATACATAGGCTCCAAACATTGCCTATATCTCGAATGCTTATCTGTCTTGAAAATAATTGGGCTTGGATAGGACCTGAAACCAGATACTACTATAAACCTTCAGGAAACTCATGGAACATATAGCCCCAGGGAAGAATCACATCATGCATGGGGAGAACATGCAAACTCCACACAGACAGCACCCGAGGTCGGGATCAAACCCAGGTGACTGGCAGTTTGAGGCAGTGGTTCCACCAGATGCACCTCTGTGCCGCCACATGCAGACTCCATAAAGACAGGTCCCAAGGTCGGGATTGAACCTGGGTCTCTGGCACTTCAAGGCAACGCCTCTACTGACTGTGCCACTGTACCTTGTTCAGTTTCAGAGAGTTGAGAGGGAGTGAGAGATGGCTAGAGTCAACTGATAGGGGACAGAGTTGGGGATGGGAACCCTTGCCGATGACTTCACACTTCTCAAAGTCCACGAAAATCCCAGCCCAAGCCGTGTCAGCCATCACGCCAGCAGTCAAAAATGTTGACCGATGTAATAGAATGATGTTAAAAGCAATGAGAGAATGAAATTAATAGCACGCAGAATAAATTATAGGACAGTAATTTAATTGAACAATTTTACAAAATTAAGCTGTTAAGGATCAAACTCAAGTGATTTAACAAAGTCTGAACATCCAATTATCGGATTATAGTACTGCCACAAACATGGATTCCATCTGTTTTCAGTTTTATTGTTATTTAGGGCAACAGATAATCAAATTGTCTAACAATCAGTCCCCCAGGGCCAATGCTGTTCATTTAACCTTTGCAAAGCCTGCTTGTTAGCCAAAAAAAATTAAAAGGGTGAGAAAGATCAATATATTCTTCAATTGCACTCTTTATGCAAACATAAGTGTCCAGGAAGGTCAACATATTCCATTATACCCTTGGAACATTTGATTCAATCAATGAACTTCAATATATATCAGTGGGTTCTCTGCAATACACTCGTCAAACAAATGGGTGAAATAATAACCACCTATCATAGGCATGGCCCTGGAATTTACTGTACAAACATGGAGAGGGCACTTCAGTATTACAACAACACAGGATTGGGTGTGTTTTCTGCTATTGTTAGAAAATAATTCCACTCAACGTAGAAATATTTTGCGGTCATATCAGAGTCACTGACTACATGTACCATTCAGCCCCCATTTTGTGTTTACCCTCCCACCCTTATAATTTAGTTTAGTTTAGTTTAGTTTAGTTTGGAGATGCAGCCTGGAAAAAGGTCCTTCAGCTCACCGAGTCCACACAGACCAGTGATCACACGTACACTAGTTCTATCCCACGCACTAGGAAGAATTTACAAAAGCCAATTCATCTACAACATGCATGTTTTCAGAATGTGGGAGGAAACTGGAGCACAGGGAGAAGCCCCACGCGGTCACAGGGAGAACATGCAAACTCCACACGGACAGCCCCCGTGGTCAGGATCGAACGGGGATCGAAGGTGCACCACCTCAATCCACCTCCCTCTAAAACTCACATGCAGCATGCGCACACGCAGACGTACACACACACGCACACGTACACGCACACGCACACCTCTGAGAGCATGAGAACCTAATAACCTAAAGTTGTGTCTAAATCATTTAAATTTTTCTGAACTCTCTGGTAATTCATTCCCTTTGTGCTCTTTGAACTATCATAGAAATGTATAAACCGGGAACCCCTCCTGGATTGGGAGCCTTGCCCGAGGCTTGTCTCCTGCACGTCCCTGAGGACCAGAAACCGGAGAGGACGGTGAAGGAAGTCGACTGGGCCTTAGAAAATGGCGCCAAATCCTGGCGACTCTTGCACATGGACTCAGTAGCCTGTTTGCATTCTGTACTTAACTGGGGATTGTATTTATGTTTGGCAACGATCTTACTGATCTGTAATAATAAAAAATATATATTTCACTGTACCTTGGTATCTGTGATAATAAAAACCCATTGTACCATTGAAAAACAATGGCAATATATACTGGGCACAATATTTACTGTAGGGAACATCACTGAAAAATACTTCCCAATCTGATAAACTTCCGCCACTTCACTTTGTTTCCTGCTGCAGCCAATTTTGCAACTGTGCCACAACATTCTTCTCTATTTTAAGAGCTGTCATCATCTTAGTCAGTCTCATGTGTATCACATTATGGACCGTCTCTGAAAAGTCCATTTACGAAACCTACTACACTCTCCTTTTCATATTTTTCTGTTATCACGTTCGACACGTCAGATATAGTCATAGTCATAGTGTCATAGAGTGATGCAGTGTGGAAACAGTCCCTTCGGCCCAACTTGCCTACTCCTGCCAACATGACGCAGCTACACTAGTCCCACCTGCCTGCGCTTGGTCCATATCCCTCCAAACCCTGTCCTATCCATGTACTTGCCTAACTATTTCTTAAACATTGGGATAGTCCCAGCCTCAACTACCTCATCTGGCAACTTGTTCCATACACCCACCACCCTTTGTGTGAAAAAGTTATCGCTCAGATTCCTATTAAATCTTTTCCCCTTCACTTTGAACCTTTGACCTCTGGTCCTCAATTCCCCTCCTCTGGGCACGAGACTGTGCATCTACCCGATCTATTCCTCTCATGATTTTGCGCACCTCTATAAGATCACCCCTCATCCTTCTACGCTCCAAGGAATAGAGACCCAGCCTGCTCAACCTCTCCCAATATAGCTCACACCCTCTAGTCCTGACAACATCTTCGTAAATCTTTCCTGAATCCTTTCAAGCTTGAGAATGTGTTTCCAACAACATGGTGCCCAGAACTGAACACAATTTTCTAAATGCGGTCTCACCAACGTCTTATACAACTGCAACATGACCTCCCAACTTATACTCTATGCTCTGACTGATGAAGGCCAATGTGCCAAAAGCCTTTTTGACCACCTTATCTGCCTGCGCATCAACCTTCAAAGAACCATGCACCTGTACTCCTAGATCCCTTTGCTCCATAACACTTCCCAGAGGCCTACCATTTACTGTGTGGGTCCTGCCCTTGTTAGACGTCTCAAAATGCAACACCTCACACTTCTCTGTATAAAATTCCATCAACCATTCCTCAGCCCTCCTGGCCAATCGATCCAGATCCTGCTGCAATCTTTCACAACCAACATGATTTTTTAATGATTCCCATTACTCAACTATGATAGTTCTGAAGTTTGTTTCACTTCCCCTGCATCAATGTTCCTTCACCTCAATCACATCTTTTGTCTTAAATACACTTGTTCCATCCTATCATGAAAGTTTATATCCTTGATCTAATATTCTTCCAGAACTTTACACACCACTGCAACACAAATAAACTGGTGGTACCAAGATTGCTGGTGAAGTCACCCAACCTTATGTGGAGTTCGAGACCTTTTAGATAACCTTGTGCTGTGGAACATGTCAACTGTAAATGGGAACATCCTGCATTTATTTTCAGTCCAGAATTGCACTCAACATAGTAAAGAGTTCGAGCACAAAAGAACACAAAGTGCTGGAGTAACTCAGCAGGTCAAGTAGCATCTCTGGAGAACATGGACAGATGACGTTTCGTTCTCAAGCCGAAACGTCACCTATCCATATTCTCCGGATATGCTGCCTGACCTGCTGAGTTGCTCCAGCACTTTGTGTCCTTTTGCGTATTAACCAGCATCTGCAGTTCTTTGTTTCTACAAGGAGTTCTAGCCACAGACCAAAATGTTGACAGAGGTTTATATAATGTATGAGGTTCATATAATATTGGGTGTGAGATCTTTAAGGATTGTGTAGGTGGCACTGTTAGAATAGTTTCCAACCATTCTAAAAATGGTAGATGATTAAACTAACTGAGTCGGGAAATCAAAGCAAGGGCAATCCCGATCTGCAAAGTGTAGCTTATGTCTTTGATACAAGGTGATATGGTTTATCTACAGCTTCTAAATAGAATAGAAATACTTAAACACATATCACATTCTCAATATGTACCAAAACACTTTATGGTAAACAGAGTATTGATTAAGAGCAATTACTATTGTAATGTTTGAAATCCGACACGATGCTAGTGTCATAAAAGCAACGATGTGAGTGTGACCAGAAATCAGTTTTAGTGATGTGGGTAGGTGGATGAACATGGGACATAACACATAGAACATAGAGTAGAAACAAAGGAACGCATATGCCTGAGGCCATCTAATGCCTCCTTCACTGTAATAAGGACTGTCCTCAAGATAATTGAGGCTTACATATTGTTGTCTACACTGCCGGATATGCTTAGCATTTCTACAGCTCTGATCTGTGATTCACAACTTTTGTTATTTTTCTCTCTATCTTATTATCCTTGCTAATCCATCAACAACCACAACAACCCAATTGAAAATATTCCCTTCCTTCTATCCATCCCCCCCTCTCCCCCCTTTCTCACCAGCACAATTTGTTTCATCTATTGTGTAGGAAGGAACTGTGGGTGCTGGTTTAAATCAAAGATAGACACAAAATGCTGGAGTAACTCAGCAGGTCAGGCAGCATTTCTGCAGAAAAAGGATAGATGACATTTCGGGTTGGGAACCCTTCTTCAGCCTGAAGAATAGTACAGCACAGGAACAGGCCCTTCAGCCCACCATACCTCTGCCGAACACGATGCCAAGATAAACTAATCTCAGCTGCCTGCAGATGATCCATATGTCTGTGTATATATGACTCATTCCTTCTCAAAATCATACCATGGGATCTTTCACATCTAAGTATGAGGGTAAGCCAGTTTGCATTGAATACTAGCATTCTCTCGCACTGCACAGAAATGTCACCCTAACTTTCGTGCTCAAGCCTGTGAACTAAGACTCGAGTCCACAGCTTCTGACAGAGGTTAACAACCTACCATTGAGCTATGCAACAGAGATAAGCAAAATAAAGACGTGAAGGAGAATAAGCGGGTGGCAAGGTGGCGTGGTGGTAGAGTTGCTACCTTACAGCGCCAGAGACCCGGTTTGGATCCTGACTTCGGTTGCTTTTCTGTACGGAGTTTGTACATTCTCCCCGTGACCTGCGTGCATTTCCTCCAAGTTCTTTGGATTCCTCCCACACTCCAAAGATGTAAAGGTTTGTAGGTTAATTGGCTTGGTGTAAATGTAAAATTGTCTCTAGTGTGTGCAGGGATAGTGTTAATGTGCGGGGGTCGCTGGTTGGTGTGGACATGGCGGGCCGAAGGGCCTGTTTCTGCGCTGTATCACAAAACTAAACTAAATAACTTGGCAAACTGAAACTGCAATCTCAATAGGAACATTCCGAAGATGGATGAAAGATTTGGGATCACAACAACCCCTTCGCAATTCCGTTCAAAATGATCTCCAGCGTTCAAATGTGGAGTGCTTATAAAATAAATGTTATTATTTCTTCATAATTCTACACCGGAATACACATTAGTACAGTTATCATGCATGAAAATCACATTTCAATCACGCTGGTAATATTTCCAAATTACCATTCCTGCCCATTGCAAACATTGGAACAATGTTTAGTTCTTTTTGAAAATATAATCATAAGGTAGATGCATTTCAAAAAGTATAGTACCACTAGGAATCATCCAATCTTAGACCACTTTATTATACATCGAAAGCTCAATCTCGTTGTTATGGGACTTACCCAAATGAGTTCAGGAGCTGCAGTCATTTTGTCATTTCAAATGCCGTTTATAGGAAGAAAAATATTGTTCATTCCAATGACGATCATCTCACATCCAATTCGATGAATGTTACTCTTGAGATTGTATATGGGATGAAAAGTGAATTTTTTTTCCCCCCTAACTCATTAACTTGTTTCCAACAAGGTCTGCTTCGTGCAATTTTACAGGAATTGAACTTACAGCGGGTTGACTGTAAGCATGCCACTTTGATAATAAATCTACCGTGAGATTAAGCCTTCGAAGTTCAGCTTCCACCTCATTTCATCCAGCGTGCATTCCTTGGCTCCAGCTCTTCATTCACACAGGCTCCCAGCCAGCAGCAGACAAGCAGCAGAAAGTAGTGATCGGCCTAGTTAACGACTCCCCCAGAGGGTATGTAATTAATGTCAAAACAGATCTTCCTATAATGACTGAACAGCCACTGCTTCAGCTCAAAGTTAATCTCAAAGTTACATAAACTTAAAAAAAAATCATGTTTAAAGAGTATTGCAAAGGGCTGTTGTTTGATAATGCTCAGCTATTTGCAACTTTGGAAATGCCTTTTTCCACTCTCGTCACTTTTTTCTGACTGGCACGTTTCAAATATCCTTTTAAGTTATCTAAACATCTTTTAAAACGTTAATGTTCGCTGCCCAAACATGGAAACATCAGACAATTTCAGGAATTCCTTAAAATAAACAGCTTCTTGGTGTGGCCTTCACTGGCCATAATGCCTTCCCTGCAAAATAGCATGTCTGATGAAGAAAACAATCTGATTTAACGTTTGGGTTTATTATCTCGACAGGACTTCCGCAATGTTTTGGTAGCTGTTTTACTTGCATCAATGGTGTGAGGTGGCTTTCATTTTTAAAAAGTGCAGCTGTAGATTTTCTACCATTAATTGTTTTTGGAGATGGCATAATTCCAACTCATCTCATTCTAACAACGTTCATAGGTTCAAAGGTTCTAGGAGCAGAAGTAGGCCATTCGGCCCATCAAGTCTACTCTGCCATTCAATCATGGCTGATCTATCTTTCCCTCACAACTTCATTCTCCTGCTTTCTTCCCATAACCCCTGACACAGTCACTAATCATGAAATCTGTAATCTCCGCCTTAAAAATTAGCCCGTGACTTGGCCTCTAGAGCCGTCTGAGGTAATTAATTCCACAGATTTGGCACCCTCTGACTAAATTAATTCCTCCTCATCGTTTTAAAGACACATCCTTTTATTCTGAGGCTATAGCCTCTGGTCTGAGATTCTCCCATTAGTGGATACATCCACTCCACATCCACTCTAGCCAGGCCTTTCACGATTCTATAAGTTTCAATGAAGTCTCCCCTCATCCTCCTAAACTCCAGTGAGTACAGGCCCAGTGCCGTCAAATGCTCATTATATGTTAACCAAATTATTCCTGTGATCATTCTTGTTAATGTTGAACCATTCTGTGCTGTCAAGGCATTAAAGTTACTGTGGCTGTACTACTAATGGACAAGGGAAACACTGCGTCGAAACAAGGAACTGCAGATGCTAGTTTACAATAAAAAGGATAGAAAGCGCTGGAGTAACTCAGCGGGGTCAGGCAGCATCTCTGGAGAACATAAGTTAGGTTATGTTTTGGGTTGGACCCTTGGTTATATAATGATACAATACATAGAAACATAGAAACATAGAAAGTAGGTGCAGGAGTAGGCCATTCGGCCCTTCGAGCCTGCACCGCCATTCAATATGATCATGGCTGATCATCCAACTCAGTATACTGTACCTGCCTTCTCTCCATACCCTCTGATCCCCTTAGCCACAAGGGCCACATCTAACTCCCTCTTAAATATAGCCAATGAACTGGCCTCAACTACCCTCTATGGCAGAGAGTTCCAGAGATTCACCACTCTCTGTGTGAAAAAAGTTATTCTCATCTCGGTTTTAAAGGATTTCCCCCTTATCCTTAAGCTGTGACCCCTTGTCCTTGACTTCCCCAACATCGGGAAAAATCTTTCTGCATCTAGCCTGTCCAACCCCTTAAGAATTTTGTAAGTTTCTATAAGATCCCCTCTCAATCTCCTAAATTCTAGAGAGTATAAACCAAGTCTATCAAGTCTTTCTTCATAAGACAGTCCTGACATCCCAGGAATCAGTCTGGTGAACCTTCTCTGCACTCCCTCTATGGCAATAATGTCCTTCCTCAGATTTGGAGACCAAAACTGTACGCAATACTCCAGGTGTGGTCTCACCAAGACCCTGTACAACTGCAGTAGAACCTCCCTGCTCCTATACTCAAATCCTTTTGCTATGAAAGCCAACATACCATTCGCTTTCTTTACTGCCTGCTGCACCTGCATACCTACCTTCAATGACTGGTGTAACATGACACCCAGGTCTTGCTGCATCTCACCCTTTCCCAATCGGCCACCATTTAGATAATAGTCTGCTTTCCCGTTTTTGCCACCAAAATGGATAACCTCACATTTATCCACATTATACTGCATCTGCCAAACATTTGCCCACTCACCCAGCCTATCCAAGTCACCTTGCAGTCTCCTAGCATCCTCCTCACACCTAACACTGCCCCCCAGCTTAGTGTCATCCGCAAACTTGGAGATATTGCCTTTAATTCCCTCATCCAGATCATTAATATATATTGTAAATTAATCTCAGCCTCACCAATCTGTCAACGTATCTATAGTTTTTCAGACATGGCAACGTTGTTGTATAAATCCCTTTGGCATTGTCATATCCTTCCTATGGTATACTGGCCATAACAGTTAGCAGTATTTTAGCTGTGATCTAACATGGTTTATACATTTGTTCTAAGACTTCATTGCTGTTGTTTTATCCAATGAAGGTATAAGCGCCATATACCTTCTCAGGCACCTTTACGATCTATCTTCTACCTGTTAGATACGAAGATGTGTTTAATGGCACATCTTTTTATGTCATCTTTCCTAAAGTGTTCTACCTCACACTTCTCTACATTGTCTCATTGTATTGTTGAAGCAAAGGAAGCTATTGAGCCCACACCAACCCTCCACCAGAGCAAATCAAACCAGTCTTAGTTTAGTTGAGTTTACAATGTGGAAACAGGCCCTTCGGCTGACCTACCCTGCACTGACAAGCGATCCCCGCACATTAACACTATCCTACACACACTAGGGACAATTCACATTTATACCAAGTCAATTAAAATACAAACCTGTACGTCTTTGGAGAATGGGAGGAAACCGAAGATCTCGGAGAAAACCCACGTGGTCATGGGGTGAACGTACAAACTCCGTGCAGACATTACCCGTAGTCGGGATCGAACGGGATCAGTCTCTGGCGCTGCAGTCTCTAGCAGCTGTGGAAAACATCTTGTCCGGAAATATTACCATCTGGTTTGGGAATTGCTCTGCCCAGGACAAGAAGGCTCTGCAGAGAGTAGTGCGTTCGGCCGAACGCACTATGGGAACTTCACTCGCCCCCCTGCATGAACTATACATCCGGAGGTGCAACTCCAGAGCCAATAAAATCATGGGAGACCCCTTCCACCCCTGCAACGGACTGTTCAAGCTGCTACGGTCAGGCAAACGCCTCCGTTGCCATGCGGTGAGAACGGAGAAGTTGAGAGAAGTTTCTTCCCAGAGGCCATTCGGACTGTAAACTCCTATCTCACCAGGGACTAACTCTACTGAACGTTTTTCCTTCCACCCACAATATTTAACATGTAAAAGAATATGTGATTGTGTTTGTAGTTTGTTTGGTTGTTTGTTTGTTTGTTTTTTGGCACAAAGTCCGCGAGCATTGCCACTTTTCATTTCACAGCACATCTCGTATGTGTATGTGTCGAATAAACTTGACTTGACTTGACAAGCGCTATAGGCAGCAACTCTACCGCTGCACCACCTTGACATCCTCGGCTCTTTTCCCCTGGTTCTTATACCAATTGTTTTCCCCCTAAGATATCTATCAATCCCCCTTTGAACGTGCAATTGAATTTGCTTCCAACATCTGCTTAACAAATGCTGAGTGAAGATATTTGTCCTCTGGTCACCTATAGCTCTTTTTTACAATCACGTTAGATCCACGTTGCCTACTTTCCAACCTATCTGTGACTGGAAACAGATTATCTCTGTTCATTTTAGCATGACCCTTCATTATTGTGGCCACCTATGCCTAAGCATCCCTCTAACGAGAAGAATCCCAGATTCTAAATCATTCATGAAGTCCCTCGGTCTTTCAACAGTTTTCTCTGATCTTCTCTGCGATCCCTTCCTACAGTCCAAAATTGGATTCAATACTGCAGGTGTAACGAGGGCTTCATTAATAAACGTTCCACATGGTTTGTTGCATACGGTGGCTCAGATCTCATAAGTTTTCCAAATACTTTCTCGACCTATTCTTGCATTTAAAGTATCTCTGTTTCCAGGTCTCTGTCAGAATTGTGCCATTTATATAATATAGCCTTTTCTTCTCAGTAAAACATATCTTTTCATATAACTGTGTGTTTCATCTGCCAATCCATCAAACTATCTCACTTCCCCACATCTACCACTGTCTTCTCCACCATCTATCACTCTACCGAGTTTTGTGCTTTCAATTCCCCTCCAATGATATTACACAATCATTATTTTTTGTCCGACCCTTTCATAAAATCGCTTCATCCCAGCCTTGATTTTCGACATTGCCAACTTTAGAATTGTCACCTAGACACCCGGTGGATAGAAGCTTCTTGTGAGCACGGATTGATGTATATTCCCTTTGAACACGCTTCGCTCCAGAGTTTGACAAGATGACGCTGAAGCATTTGATCTTCCCTCTGTTACATCCTGTTATCCACACCTTTAGTTCTATGAGCTATTATAACTTTTAAAACAAATATGATGCCCAGAACTTCAAATGATATCCTAATTTCCCAGCCCTTCCCGCTCAAAGAATGAACGTGGGGAAGAATGGAGTTTTCCCCATTATGTTTTATTATATGTAAATATAAGAGATTATCATAAGTTATGTGAGCAGAATTAGGTTATTCGGTCCATCGTCTACTCCGCCATTCAATCATGGCTGATTTATCTTTCCTTCTCAACCCCATTCATTTATCTTCTCCCCATAACCATTGACACCCGTACTAGTTAAGAATCTATCAATCTCTGGCTTAAAAAATATCCATTGACCCGGCCTCCACAGCCTTCTGTGGCAATGAATTCCACGGATTCATCACCCTCTGACTGTATTCAATATAGTTATAATTCTGAATTAAATAAGATCAAGGAAGTGTGAGGAACAAGATATCACCCGGGTGAAAAACATATCAATCAATTCCCATTAAGTTACATGCTCCTCCTAACTCTCATTAACTGGTTACTTTTCTGTAGTATTAAACACACTTGGTAAAAGTAGGCATCCACTTTCCTGCTTCAGCTGCCTTTGGGTTTCTGTATTTCTCGCTCCTTCTTCTGTTTACTCCAATGATTATTTCTGAACCTAGCTCGTATTTTGCCTAAATGATAAACAATAGACAACAGACAATAGGTGTTTACGATGGGACGCAGATGCTGGAAAATCGAAGGTACACAAAAATGCTGGAGAAACTCAGCGGGTGCAGCAGCATCTATGGAGCGAAGGAGCGTTTCGGGCCGAAACGTTGCCTATCTCCTTCGCTCCATAGATGCTGCTGCACCCGCTGAGTTTCTCCAACAGACAATAGGTACTGGAGTAGGCCATTTGACCCTTCGAGCCAGCACCGCCATTCAATGTGCTGATGGCTGATCATCCACAATCAGTACCCCGTTCCTGCCTTTTCCCCATATATCCGAGCTTGAGAGAATAAATAATTTTTTTTTTCATCTTTTTAATCAGAGAATCTTTTAGAGAGAATAATCGGTAAATAAAGCATTTTTCTGTCCTCTCTCTCTTTTGCGTATAGAAGTCATAAGACAGATTTAGAGTCATTGATGCTGATTTAAACCAAAGATTGGCACGCTGGAGTGACACGGGATAACCTCTGGGAGGGAATAGGTCATTTGCCTTTTTCAGATGTCTGGATGCTGTGTGTCCCACTGACTCCAGCTTTTTGTGTCTAAGAGTATTGAGCAAGTTACAAAGCCTGCAATTTATCCCCATCAGATAAAGCATATCAATCCTTTCTCTGACACCTATCTTGCATATCTCAAGTATAAAAGTTTATGGCCATTTCATGTTCGGAAATTAGCATCTTGTATATTGATTTTCTATGGACATGCTGTGATGGCAGTCAAAAGCCCATTTCTTAAAAATTAAGAGTACTTAATGAAATTTTCAGTTATCATAGAGAAGGAAACAAATGAAGATGCATGATTTAACCCACCAACTTCAGATAGATCACACCAAAAAATGATTAACATTGGCCTAAGTGTCCAAATAATATTCTCAGTGGATTTTTACAGGCATCAAACTTGATGGATCTGAATATTTTTTAAATCCTTTACATCTATTTATAGGAGAGAGGAGGAATGGTAAATTAAAGTCAATTTATTTTCTAGTGGGTTCAAGACGCCTTTTTAGAACAGATGTCAGTGGAAGAAGGGTCTGCGGGATATAAAGACCCAAAATGAACTACCTTCTCTTAAGAAGCCCCAATGTAAAATGCTACCTTTAATTGTTTGCTTTACTGGGGCTGCGAGACTCCGGGTTTAGAGAGTGATTTTTAAACTACTTTTATGTGTCCATCTCTTTTGAGGGGTATTTCAGTGATTTTCCGTTAATGATTTACTAGGCTGAACATTTTCGATTGCAACAGCCTAGTAAAAATCCCGTTTTAAACCCGCCCCCTCTAAACAGCGGCAAAATCATGCACACGGTCTGGGGGCAGATTCTCATCGACGATTCAGGTAGGTTTTGTAACATACCTAAGTATTGTGTTCAGTTCTGGGCACCATGTTGTAAGAAAGATGTTGCCAAGCTGGAAACAGAGAAGATTTGTGAGGAAGTTGCCAGGACTTGAGGGTTTAAGTTATAGAGAGAGGTTGAGTAGACTGGGACATTATTCCTTGGAGCGCAGGAAGATGAGGGATGATCTTATAGAGGTATATAAAATCATGAGAGGAATAGATCGGGTAGATACACAGAGTCTCTTGTAGGCGATTCACCAGAGTAGGTGAATCGATGACCAGAGGACATAGGTTTAAGGTGAAGGGAAAAAGATTTAATAGGAATCTGAGGGGTAACTATTTCACATAAAGGATGGTGGGTGTATGGAACAAGCTGCCAGAGGAGGTAGTTGAGGCAGGGGCTGTCCCAACATTTAACAAATAGTCAGACAATTACATGGATAGGTACACAAAAATGCTGGAGAAACTCAGCGGGTGCAGCAGCATCTATGGAGCTAAGGAAATAGGCAACATTTTGGGTCTGAAGAAGGGTTTCGGCCCGAAACGTTGCCTATTTCCTTCGCTCCATAGATGCTGCTGCACCCGCCGAGTTTCTCCAGCATTTTTGTGTACCTTCAATTTTCCAGCATCTGCAGTTCCTTCTTAAACAATTACATGGATAGGACAGGTTTGGAGGGATATGGACCAAGCATGGGCAGGTGGAACTAGTGTAGCTGGGACATGGTGCCCGGTGTGGGCAAGTTGGGCCAAAGGGCCTGTTTCCACGCTGCTAGTTATTCTCCCTCAAGGCAATACCCCCACAGGCAATAAACTGCAGGACATTCTGGCTCCTGTGACTCTCTATCTCTCTCCCTCCTCCACCGTGAACATCTTCTTAAGTTGGTGGGACATGAAGTAAACATATACATGACAGGTCAGTAATAAAAACTGATTGGTTTCTCATTTTGTCCCTTTCAGGCAGCCTTTTGAATATTTCGGTCTATAAATACACATTTTATCTGAGTAAATGTGAAATTTCTCCTCCTGTATTTCAAAGTGATTTGATGAAAAACTACTAACCTTCATTTCTGAGTGTTCGAATTACTGAACCATGCTGTGATGCCACCAGTCAGTATGAATAAGACAGTTTTATGCAATCAAATTTATAGCCATCCACCTTTTTACAACAGAGCAATCCACAAATGGCTTCAATTTATTTTTGTTTTAAAAGATTGGCTTTACTACTTCCTAACCACAGTTTCAGTCTGGTGTGGCACGGTGGCGCAGGGGTAGAGTTAATGCCCCTGTCCCACGGAAACCTGAACGGAAACCTCTGGAGACTTTGCGCCCCATCCAAGGTTTCCGTGAGGCTCCCGGAGGTTGCAGGTGGTTGCCGGAGGTTGCAGGTAGTTGAAGCAGGTAGGGAGACTGACGAAAACCTCCGGGAACCGCACGGAAACCTTGGGAGGAGCGCAAAGTCTCCAGAGGTTTCCGTTCAGGTTTCCCAAGTGGGACAGGGGCATTTACTGCCTCACAGCACCAGAGACCCAGGTTCGATCCTGACTACAGAGGCTGTCTGGACAGAGTTTGATACGTTCTCCCTGTGACCACGTGGGTTTTCTTCGGGTGCTCTGGTTTCCTCCCACACTCCAAAGATGCACAGGTTTGTAGGTTAATTGGCTTTAGTAAAAATAGTAAATGGTCCCGTGTGTGTGTAAGATAATGCCAGTGTACGGGGGGGGGTATTGCCAGTCGGTGCGGACTTGATGGGCCGAAGGGCCTGTTTCCATGCTGTACCTCTAAAGTAAAGTAATCCACAAGGTAAAAAATGCAATATGATCTTTACTCTGCCGTTGCTGTAAAATAAATCAATCCGTAGGTGGTCCCACAAACTGGATTATTTAAATGCTTTGCTAGTTCACCACATTCCTGCTGACATGTTATAGAATGGGAAATCAGTGGGATAATTTTAGTTTAGTTTAGAGATACAGCGCGGAAACAGGCCCTTCGGCCCCCCCGAGTCCGTATCGACCAGTGATCCCCACACATTAACACTATCCTACACACACGAGAGACAATTTGCACACACAACAAGCCAATTAACCTACAAACCTGTACGTCTTTGGAGAGTGGGAAGAAACCGAAGATCTCAGAGAAAACCACACGGTCACGGGGAGAACGTACAAACTCCGTACAGAGAGTACCTAATGTCGGGATCGAACCCGGGTCTCCGGCGCTGCAAGCACTGTAAGGCAGCAACTCTACCGCTGTGCCACCATGGCCGCCCATACTTCAGAAAGCCTAGGGGAATAACCGGTGCCATTTCAACCTGCTCGCCGTGTTTTTGAATGACGGGTTAAATATTCAGTTGACAGCAGGGTCTGGCATTTTTCATGCTGTTTGAACAAGAGCAATTTCTAAATCATATTGCTGACTTTGTCACACGCAACAACCAAGAGAGTCATTCATGGAGCCAGTGAGTGATGGGTCGAGAATGATTTAGATGACACTGTTTCCCACGGTGCCGCCATTGGAGACATTCTACGTTATATTAAGAACCGTCTTCAAATCCATCTGCAACTTCCCTGGTGCGTTTAGATGGGTGCATGATCTGCAGGGAAAGGAGGGATGTGGATCATGTGCAGGCAGAGGAGATTACTTTCACTTGGCATCATGTTCAGCATGGACATTTTGGGCTGAAGGGCCTGTTCCTGAAGAGGCTGTGCTTTCTATGTTCTATGTATTGTTGAAGCAAGTACAGACTAATGCCCCCCCAATATACAGCATCCAGTGTGATGCTTCAATGCTCAGGAACTGTGTGCATACCTTTACTATCGATCCACACCAACATTTCACGACAATGTATGCCACTTTAGCTGGCAATAAGGAGGTGAAAAATCAGCTTACTTTTCCATAATTGAAAGAGAGCACCGCAGCTTTCAAATGCTCAGAAAATCTTAGACTTTACTGTACATTAGACTTCAGTGACACCGCGCGGAAACAAGCCTTCAGCCCACTGAGATTGTGCTGACCAGCGATCACCCCGTACACTAGCATTATGCTATACTCTAGGGACAATTTACAATTTTATCAAAGTCAATTAACCTATACGTCTTTAGAGTGTGAGAAGAAACTGGAGTACCCAGGGAAAAGCCATGCGGTCACAGGGAGAACGTACAAACTCAGTCCAGATAGCACCCGTAGTCAGGATCGAACCCAGGTCTCTGCCACTCTACCTCTGCGCCACCGTGCCACCTCATGATGGGCTCTGTGGCAAATGTAGGTAACTGTTACAATAAGGTAAACATAAGAAAGAAACTGTAGATGCTGGAATTGTGAAATTAAAATAGTAAGACATGTCGCGGGGTGATGCCTGTTTGGCCGTGAGTGGTCGCCCAAAGAGTCGTACCTTTTTCTGGTCGCCGCTGGATTTTCAACATTTTGAACATTTTTGGCGACCTGCTGCAACTATGACGGGTGCCGGCAAGTCGCCAAAAAAATCGCGTAAGTGGGACAGGCCCTTTCGGGTAATGATATAGAGAGAATACTAACAAAAGATGTGAAGCACAGATCAGAAGTGTAGAAATGCTAATCACATCGGGCTGTATAAACAACAACACGTAAGCCTCAAGTATCTTGAGGACAGTCTGCATTACAGTCAATGAGGTACTGTATTGTCCTAAGGTGTATGAAGATATATAAATCTCACTGGGACTGATCAAATATATCCGAGGACATTGTGGGAAGCTAGAGAATAAATTGCAGCAGCCTTGATGAAAATGGGGTGCTGTTCATGTAACCCTCAAGGTTTAAGAACAGCACCTCATATTTTTCATGGGCAGCTTACACCCCAGTGGTATGAATATTGATTTCCCTAACTTCAAGTAAGCCTTGCATCCCATCCCTCCCTATACCACCCCACCTGTTGTTCTAGTTTCAAAGTTGTCTTGTTGAGTCTCATTGGCTGTAACCTGATTTCACCGAGCCCACAGCTAACAATGGCCTGTTCCCTTTATCATCATTACTTTTTTGCATATCTTTCATTCATTTGTTCTAATCTCTCTATATCACCAACTATATCTCTCGTTTCCCCTGACTCTCAGTCTGAAGAAGGGTGTCGACCTGAAACATCAACTATTCCTGTTCTCCAGAGATGCTGTCTGACCCGCTGAGTTACTCCAGCTCTTTGTGTTTTATCTATATAGACGTCAGTGAGGCCTATGATCAGGTTCTGCAAGACAAGCTGTTCTGGATGGCATGCAGGGAGAGCTAACTGCCTGGATACATAATTGGCTTCATGGAAAGAAGTTGAGGATGGTGGAGTGCTTTCAGACTGGTGGCCTGTGACTAGTGGTATGCCTCAGTGGTCGGTGCTGGGCCTAATGCTGTTTGTAGTTTATATTAAGAATTTAGAAGGAAAATGTGCAAGGCGTGATTAGTAAGTTTGTAGATTACACCAAAGTAGGTGATATTGTAGACATCGAAGAGGGTAACCAAAATTTAAATCTTAATCAGCTGGGAAAGTGGGCTGAAGAATGGCTAATGGAGTTTAATGCAGATATGTGTGAGGTATTGCAATTTGGAAAGTCAAACCAGGGCAGGACCTTCACAGTGAATGATAGAGCCCTGGGGAGTGTTGGCGTGCGGAGGGATTTAGGAGCACAGGAGCACAGTTCCCTGAACGTGATCACAGATAGATATGGAGGTCAAGAAGGCACTTGATACATTGGCCTTCATCAGTTGGGATATTGAGTATAGAAATTGGGACGTTCTGTTACAATTGTACAAGACATTCATGAGGCTGCATTTGAAGTATTGTGTAGGAAGGAACTACAGATGCTGGTTTATACCGAAGATAGACACAAAATGCTGGAGTAGCTCAGCGGGTCAGGTAGCATCCCTGGAGAAAAGGAATAAGTGATGTTTTGGGTCGAGAACCTTCTTCATGGAGTTCATTTTTGGCCACCCTGCTACAGGAAGGATGCCATTAAGCAAGAAAGAGCTCAGAGGAGATTTATTGTATTGTATTGTATATCTTTATTGTCATTTCCTGAGTATTCGCATACCCAGAGGAAACAAAAAAACGTTGCTCAACCAGTGTCCATTCAGTGTACATGAAAAAATAAATAGAAATAAAAATAAAAAATACATGTCATGAACAAATTTAACACTCTACTAAACATTCAACAGCCGTTCCGACCGGCAGCGGCACAACAGTGGCTCTGCTGCAGTGTGGGGGTTTGTGCGCGATACTTGGCAGGGGGCAAAGTCCATTTAACAGTCTTATAGCCTGTGGGAAGAAGCTGAGGAGCATCCTGCTGGTTTTGCAGCTAATGCTCCTGTACCTCTTCCCAGATGGGAGGATGGAGAAAATGTCATGCGATGGGTGGTAAGGGTCTTTGATGATGGAGATGGCTTTGTTGATACATCTCTTCCTGTATATGTCCAGCAGGAAGGGGAGTGGAGCACCAATAATCCTGCTTGCGGTCTTCACTATCCTGTCCAGTTGGTGCCGTTCGTACTCCTTGCAGCTCCCGAACCAGGAAGTGATGCCGTATGTCAGTGTGCTCTCGACAGTCCCCCTATAAAAAGTCCGTAGGTGTGTGGTGGGGAGGCCTGCTTTACGTAGTCTTCGGAGAGGGTGAAGTCGCTGCTGGGCTCTCTTAACCAGAGCTGTGGTGTTGGCCGTTGACGTCAGGTCATCAGACAGATGTAGTCCTAAGAACTTCATGCTGCTGACCCTTTCCACATCAGCTCCGTCGATGTGCAGAGGTGTATGGTGTTGTTTCCCCGCCCTCCTGAAGTCAACCACCATCTCCTTAGTTTTTCCCACGTTAAGAATGAGGTTGTGGGATTTGCACCAACCTGTGAGCAGCTCCACCTCCATCCTGTACGCCGATTCATCATTGTCACTGATGAGACCCACCACTGTTGTGTCATCAGCGAACTTGTTGATGAATTTGTTATTGAGTCTGGCAGTACAGTCGTGTGTCAGCAGACTAAACAGAAGGGGACTTAGGACACAGCCTTGGGGTGAGCCAGTGCTCACGGCTATGGTTTTTGATGTCCTACTGCCCACCCTGACTGTCTGACTGCCGTTGCGACAGAAAGTTCAGGACCCAGTTGCTGTGCCAGCATCAACCCCAATAGCTCCAACTTCTCCACCAGCTGCTGCGGAATGATTGTATTGAAAGCAGAGCTGAAGTCTATGAAGAGGATCCTGGCATAGGTATTTTTCCGATCGAGATGTGACAATACGAGGTTCAGTATTGTTGAGACTGCGTCCTCTGTGGATCGGTTGGCTCTGTAGGCGAACTGCAGTGGGTCTAGGTCGGCAGGTAGACTATTTTTGATGTGCTGCATAACTAGTCGCTCAAAACACTTCATTACAATGGGTGTTAGGGCCACTGGTCGAAAGTCATTATGGCAGGCTGGGTTTGGTTTCTTCGGGACAGGGACGATGGTGGCACTCTTAAGACAGTTGGGCACTACTGCCTGGCTGAGTGAGATGTTAAAAATGTCTGTGAAGACATCTTTCAGTTGCTCGGCACAGTCTCTTAGAACGCATCCAGGAATGTTGTCCGGCCCTGCAGCTTTGCGTGGATTGACGCTGGCAAAGGCCTTTTTAACTCTGGCTGCGGACAGCCTGAGCGACTGGTCACTGGGAGATGGCAGTAGTGCACGTGTCTGGGTGCTGTTTTTAACCTCAAACCGTGCGTAGAACTCGTTCAGTTCATCTGGTAGGGAGGGGTTGTTTTGGCATATCCGCAGCGGGGGGGGCTTGTAGTCACTGATGGTCTGAAATCCCTGCCACAAGCGACGTGTGTCTTTGTCATTTGCGAAGTGGCTATTGAGTTTTTGTCCGTACAGCCTCTTCGCTTCCCTGATCCCCCGGGATAGGTTACCCCTTGCCAGTTTGTATGCTTCGTTGTCCCCAGATGTTATGAAGATGTTGCTAAGTTCTGAGATCTACGGAGAGACTGGACAGGCTAGGACTATTTTCTTTGGAGTTCAGGATGCTAAGAGGTGATCTTATAGAGGTGTATATAGTAATGAGGTGAATTGATAGGGTGAATGCACAGTCTTTTGCCCAGGTTAGAGGAATCAAGAACCAGGGGACATAGATTTATGAGAAGGGAAAGATTTAAAAGGAACCTACAAGACAACGTTTACACACAACGTAAAGAACTGCCAGATGAGGTATTTGAAGCAAGCACTAGAACAACATTTGAAATATACTTGGATAGGTACATGAATAGAAAAGGTTTAGAGAGGGTGTTTAAGAAGGAACTGCAGATGCTGGAAAATCGACGGTACACAAAAATGCTGGAGAAACTCAGCGGGTGCAGCAGCATCTATGGAGCGAAGGAAATAGGCAACGTTTCGGGCCAAAACCCTTCTTGCCGAAGGAAATAAGCAATGTTTTGGGCCAAAACCCTACTTCCCGAAGGAAATAGGCAACGTTTTGGGCCGAAACCCTTTGGGTTTCGGCCCGAAACGTTGCCTATTTCCTTCGCTCCATAGATGCTGCTGCACCCACTGAGTTTCTCCAGCATTTTTGTGTGGTTTAGAGAGATATGGGCCAAGTGTGGGAAGATGCGACTAGCTTAGATGGGGCGTCTTTGTCGGCATGGATGAGTTGGCATGAAGTGCCTGTTTCCATGTTGTATGACGATGACTCTATGACTCTTGACCATGTTTTCATTACACAGCTGGATGCACTTTGCGACGTGCTATTCAGATAAAAGCTATGTATCAAGTCACTGTTGCGACGGTGTACAGTGCGAACAAGCTGATTAGTGTGCACTGATACGAATGAGGACAACCATTGACTTTCCAGCATTGAAAGGAGAGAACTGAAAAATAAGCTCGAAGAAAGATAGTAAACTGAATTGGAAAGGGATTCCTTAATTTCAAATTGAATTTGAAATTCACGCTAGATGACACGCTAGAATTCAGAAGATTGAGGGGGGATCTTATAGAAACTTACAAAATTCTTAAGGGGTTGGACAGGCTAGATGCAGGAAGATTATTCCCGATGTTGGAGAAGTCCAGAACTAGGGGTCACAGTTTAAGGATAAGAGGGAAGTCTTTTAGGACCGAGATGAGAAAATCATTTTTTACACAGAGAGTGGTGAATCTGTGGAATTCTCTGCCACAGAAGGTAGTTGAGGCCAGTTCATTGGCTATATTTAAGAGGGAGTTAGATGTGGCCCTTGTGGCTAAAGGGATCAGGGGGTATGGAGAGAAGGCAGGGATGGGATACGGAGTTGGGTGATCAGCCATGATCATATTGAATGGCGGTGCAGGCTCGAAGGGCCGAATGGCCTACTCCTGCACCTATTTTCTATGTTTCTATGTTTCTATGAACTGGGCTAGTGGCCAAAAATCCAAAACTTCAAACACGTTAAAGGAAAAATTACAACTGGCATCAGGAAGTTCTTCACGCAAGAATGATCAGTGCTGGTTATGATATCACTGGGTGTCTGATTAAATCTCAGAGCATCAAGATAACTTTAAGAGTTGCACTGTGCTGCACCAGTAGGAAGTATAATGATGAAAGGACACAGCTGGTGTAAATTGTATGTTTGCACCATAAAAAACCTCTTTATGAGATGAGGCCAAGTGTACCAGGCAACTTTGGTTCTTTGTTTAGTTTTTGCATTCAGAGGCCAGTGTGTGGCGGCACTCACCATTTCCTGGTGTCCCTCAACACATTCTTGATGGAGTGACCTAGTTAAATCCTACTTTTATTGCTTGGGATTCAAGAACTGATACTACTGATTTAATGATCCAGATTTTGCAATGTAGACCATTTGAGAATGTGAGCACGTGTATGTGTGTAAGGCAGGGCAGTGAAATATCCCGCAGTTTCTGGGGAAGACAGCAGCAAGGAAAATCTTATCGTGGGGAAACTAAAAGTAGAAACAAAGAACTGCAGGCGCTGATTTATACCAAAGATAGGCACAACGTGCTGGAGTAACTCAGCGGGTCAGGCAGCAGCTTTGGCGAAAATGAATGGGTGATGGTTCGAGTCTGAAGAAGGGTCCCGAACTGAAAGGTCATCCATCCTTTTTCTCCAGAGATGGAGCGTGAGCCGCTGAGTTACTCCACCTCTGTCTCTGTTTGTTTTTGTAAACCTGCATCTGCAGTTCCTTGTCCTGTCTTTGAATGATTATTGCTTGCATTCTTGCAGGCAATTGTGCCCTAACAATGAAGATGTACCAAAAGAATGTTTCTCACAAAATAAAATGAATATTATTCATCTTCTGTGTTCAAAGCTCAACTTTAATCTTCGCTGTGTTTGGATTCTTCCGCAACTACTTTCTTCCAGATGCTGAAGCGAAGTAAGCAGTAGTGGAATAAAATCAGTTGATGCCAATCCACAAAGCCTTTCAGCGGCAGTATACATTATCTAATGTACTCCTAGAAGGTTATGGTGGTCACGGTGGCGCAGCGGTAGAGTTGCTGCCTCACAGCGAATGCAGCGCCGGAGACCCAGGTTCGATCCTGTTACGGGTGCTGTCTATATGGAGTTTGTACCTTCTCCCCGTGACTTGCGTGTGTTTTCTCCGAGATCTTCGGTTTCCTCCCACACTCCAAAGACGCACAGGTTTGTAGGTTAATTGGTTTGGTAAATGTAAAAATTGTCCCTAGTGGGTGTAGGATAATGTTAATGTGCGGGGATCGCTGTTCGGCGTGGACTCGGTGGGCCGAAGGGCCGGTTTCCCCGCTGTATCTCTAAACTAAACAGATCCTGTACAAGAACAATGCTCAAGTTCACCAGGGTTTACAATTTCCTTTCTCGTATCCTTGAACTTGGCAGGCAGACGCCATCCCCAGCGGTTACATTAAAAGGATCTGCCTACAGTCAGAAAGCCAACAGTGTTTACTGAGTTGTCTGGGGACCCCTTTCTGTGCTTTGGGTGTGTTACAAACTGCAATCTTTATTAGCTGATAAAGGCATGAAAATGTGTTTCATTCATGTCTGCGCTAGACATCTGCATGTCTCCGATGCCTGAATCAGATAGAAAATTAATGATAGCCAAGGCTTGGGTTGTTAGATAATTATAAACATGAAATATAACACTGAAAAGGCTAAAATCTAAAGAAATATTCAGTTAGGAGAAATTCCTCAGCCAAATAAGGTTGGCACCAAAGGGTGGGCAATTGAAATAGTATAAATACTTCAAAGACGTAATCATTAATTGCAGAAGACCGAATGAATATAAGGCTCAGAAATATTGGCTACAATACTTACGGATGGATGCTGCACTTTTTATGTAACGTTCCTCTTGTTTGTTGTAATAGTGGATGCTTTTACCCAGTAAATAAATGGGTAAATTCGAGCATTAAAACAGCAAAGAAATGCCATGTCAAGAATCAAGATGTGTTAAATTGTCATATGTACCGAAAGCAATAGACAATAGACAATAGACAATAGGTGCAGGGGTAGGCCATTCGGCCCTTCGAGCCAGCACCACCATTCAATGTGATCATGGCTGATCATCCCCAATCAGTGCCCCGTTCCTGCCTTCTCCCTGTATCCCCTGACTCCGCTATTTTTAAGAGCCCTATCTAGCTCTCTCTTGAAAACATCCAGAGAACTGGCCTCCACTGCCCTCTGAGGCAGAGAATTCCACAGACTCACAACTCTCTGTGAGAAAAAGCGTTTCCTCGTCTCCGTTCCAAATGGCTTACTCCTTATTCTCAAACTGTGGCCCCTGGTTCTGGACAGAGCAAATGAAATTCTTACTTGCAGCAGCATAATAGGTTTATTAACACTGTTACCATATTTAAACTAACCTAAACTAAACTAAACAGTACTCGTAGACAACACAATAAACAAAAAAAGTTAAATAAACCAAAAAGTATATATATTACTGCACAACACTCCAAAATCCCTAGTGCAACCAAGACAGTTCGTAGTTTCTATTTTAATTTTCTGTGTATAATGTTCGAGCCTGATGGGTTGTTGGGAAGATGCTGCTACTGAATCTGGATGTCACAGTTTTCAGATTCATATATCTTCTTCCCAATGGCAGGAGTGAAATGAGAGAGCGGCCAGGGTGGTGTGGGTCTTTGATGATGCTGGCTGCCTTTTTGAGACAGTCCCTTCTATAGATCTTTTCGATGGTGGGGAGGCCACTGCCCCGCGATGGACCGGGCAGTGTCCGCTACATTTTGTCATCTCCTCTGTTCCTGCGCGTTCGAGTTGCCGAACCAGGCCATGATACAACCGGCCAATATACAACCAGTCAATATTTCTACCATACACCTGTGAACACCTTCCATTAGCCTTCGGCCTGAATAATCCCTTGTCCGTTCTGCATTGGGCAGAGAAGATTGAACTGGTTGCTTTGTCTAGTGAAATTTAAACGGCTATTTCCTGTGTCTAAAACTTCCTATAAAAACTTGAGTTGAGTGCACAACTCAAAAAGGGTTAATAAAATACTTCTGTTCCTTGAAAAACATTACAGGCAAAGTGTGTTGGTATAACATAAATACTTAAGTAAGCATTTTGATTATTAACTTTTACAGGAAAATTAATCTTATCCTGAATTTTCATATTTGTTTAAACTATACTTGAGAAAGTAAGTAAGTAAGTAAGTTTATTGGCCAAGTATTCACATACAAGGAATTTGCGTTGGTGCTCCGCCCACAAGTAACAACATGACATGCAGTGACAGTTACGAATTACTCAGAAAACACTAAACATTAATAATAATAAAACATTAATGATAAAACACCATTGATCAAGCATGTGAACCGACAAAATACAAGATCAAGGGGAGGCTACAGATTTCTGGCTGTTGAGTAGAGCAACTACTCCTAGATAAAATCTGTTTTTATGTCTGGCTGTGGCAGCTTTGACAGTCCGGAGTCACCTTCCAGAGGGAAGTGATTCAAAGAGTTTGTGGCCAGGATGAAAGGGGTCAGAGATGATCTTGCCCGCTCGCTTCCTGGCCCTTGCAGTGAAGGAGGAAATAATGAATGGGAATCTAAGGGGTAACCTTTTCACACAAAGGGAGTAGGTTGTATGGAACAAGCTGCCCGAGGAGGTGGTTGAAGCAGTACTATCACAACATTTAAAAAGCATTTACATAGGTACATGGATGGAATAGGATTAGAGGGATATGGACCAAATGCAGGCAGGTGGAACTGATACAGATAGGTCATGTTGGTCAGTGTGGGAAGATGGGGCTGAAGGGCCTGATGACTCTAGAAGCACATTTGATAAGTGCATCTTCATTCTAAGCTTCCTTATTTATACAACAAAAAGTAAATCAACATTATCCTTCACGGCAAAAAATCCAGTTGTAATAATAAATGTTACATGCAATTTTTTGCCATTCCAGGTTCATTAAAACGGCAAATAAATTTCATGTGCGCGGAATTACAATTTAACCTAATGTTGTACAAGGACTGTTTCTTCCCAGAGCTAAATTAAACAGCCTCCATCCAATCCATTTTATTAACTGAACCTTCCCTGGAAAGATTTATCCGGCCGCCACCCATTCCAATCAGTCGCTTTTGCACCTGGGGCAGTTCGGTTTTGTGAATTGGATAATTTAATTTAAGTCATCCCATGGGAGGCAAGCTCAATTTTCAAGGCTGACCTTATTAAATTAAAAATGTCTGTGAAGATATTGCTGGTCAGCTGATAGAGAATGACTTATGGGCATTACTGCGCAATTCACAATGTGCCCATCCATTCAGAATTTACAGCCATTCTTTGGCAGAAGGTATATTTTATTGGTGAAAGGGCTGGGCATCATCTATTTGATAAACGGGTCCATTCTAGAATTATTTTTTGTGCTGGGTTCCAAAATGATGAATGCAGCACGCACCCATTGGTGGCATGAATCCCACTGCACGCTGCATTATTGGGAGTATTGGTATATACAGGTATTTGTTTAAACCATGCATCGAACATAACCCATAGAACAGTACCAAAATAGATGACCCCACATTTTGCTACACGATATTCCATCTGCCATTTCTCTGCCCACTCTCCCAACCTGTTCAAGGATTCTGCAGAGGGGCTTGGACAGGTTGGGACAGTGGGCCGAGAAGTGGCAGATAGAATATAGTGTAGCAAAATGTGGAGACATGCATTTTGGTGAAAGGAATAGAGGCATAGATTATTTTCTAAATGGGATGAGAATCCAGAAATCGGAGATGCAAAGAGACTTGAGAGTGCTGGTGCAGGATTCCCAAAAAGTTAAACTACAAGTCAAATCAGAAGTAAAGAATGCAAACACAATGCTAGCATTTATTTCAAGAGGGCTACTATACAAAAAACAGGGGCGTAATGTTGAGGCTGTATAAGGTGCTGGTAAGGCCACATTTGGAATATTGTGAGCAATTTTGGGCACCATACTGAGGAAGGATGTGCTGGCTCTGGAAAGGGACAAGAGGAAGTTTACAAGAATGATCCCAGGAATGAGTAGGTTAAACTATGATAAGCGTTTGTTGGCACTGGGCCTGTACTCGCTGGAGTTTAGAAGAATGAGGGGAGACCTCGTTGAAACTTACCGAATAGTGAAAGGATTGGAAAGAGTGGATGTGGAGAGGATGTTTCCACTAGTGGGAGAGTCTAGGACTAGAGGTCATAGCCTCAGAATTAAAGGACGTTCTTTTAGGAAGGAAATTAGAATTTTTTTTTAGTCAGAGGGTGGTGAATCTGTGGAATTATTTGCCAAGAAGGCTGTGGAGGACAAGCCATTGAATAGATTCTTGTTTAGTATGGGTGTCAGGGGTTATGGGGAGAAGGCAGGAGAATGGGGTTAGGAGGGAAAGATAGATCAGCCATGATTGAATGGCGGAGTACATTTGATGGGCCGAATGTCCTGACTCTACTCCAATCCCTTATGACCTTACCGCACCCAAACAGACCCTTCGGCCCACAATGCCAGTGCCGAACATGATGCCAAGATAGGATAATCTCATCTGACTGCACGCAATCCATATCCCTCCATTCCATGTAAAAAACACCCACCAATCCTTTTTCTCCAGAGATGCAGATTGCCCTGCCGAGTTACTTCAGCACTTTGTGTCTATCTTCTGCTCCGCACGTCTCCTTTAAACATCACCCCTCTTATCCTAATGGAGGAAGATCATATTGGCATCATTGATTTGGTGCCAATGATTCCAAGGTGGTGCTGAATGCTCCAGTCAACATATAGCCATGACCACATGACTAAGGGTGGGGCCAACACCAAGGGTTTGCCTCAATATTGCTTCCATCACCTGGACAGTCCAGGAGCTGATCACCCCTTAACAGAACAGGTATTAAAATCAGTACAGTATCACTTCATTGTTCATAAGTTCATAAGAGATAGGGGCAGACAAAGGCCATTCGGACCATCAAGTCTACTCCATCATTCAATCATAGCTGATCTATCTTTCTCTCAACCCCATTCTCCTGCCTTCTCCCCATAACCCCTGACACCCGTACTAATCAAGAATCTACAGTATCTCTGCCTTAAAAATATCCATTGACCTGGCCTTCACAGCCTTCTGTAGCAATGAATCTCACAGATTTACCACCCTCTTACTAAGAAATTCCTCCTCATCGCCTTCCAAAAAGAACGCCTTTTTATTCTGAGGCTATGACCACTGGTCCTGGACTCTCCCACTTGTGGAAACAACCTCCCTGCTTCCACTCTAGCCAGGCCTTTCACTATTCGGTAAGTTTCTATTAGGTCCCCCTTCATTGACCTGAGACACAACCTTTGCCTCACTTCTCATGGACATTAGAGTGAGGCACAATAAGCCATTCAGCCCCTTCATGCCTCTGCCACTATTCAGTCAGAGAAAGACTGATGGTCTACCTCAGTGTTGTAACTCCAGCACTTTGTATTTTATTCAAACTGGCTTGTGGTCTGAAATGATAGTGCTGTCCACTAGAGGGCACTGAACGACTGCATTCCCGTCCTTAAAAACCTGCTTCTAGGCAAAATCACACAAACATCTCACAGAATTGAAAGTACATGAATTACAACTGGGAAAACATCCAAAATCTGACCAGTGATTCCGTAAAAGATGACAATTGAAATATAAAGACAACATGCTACAGAAACACAAGGAACTGGGAGACACAAGAAAATGCAGATGTGGTCATCTTGAGCAAAACCCAAAGTGCTGGAGTAATTCAGCGGGTCAGAGAGCATCGGTGGAGGGAATGGACAGATGACGCTTCTGGTCAGGATCCTTCTTCAGACTGCATGATTCGCTGAGTTACTTTAGCACTTTGTGTTTTACAGAGGCACGGGCTGAAAACATTGGAACTCGTGTGCAGGAAGGTACTGCAGATGCTGGTTTAAAACGAAGATAGACACAAAACGCTGGAGAAACTCAGCGGGACAGGCAGCATCTCTGGAGAGAAGCAATGGGTGACGATTTGGGTTGAGACCCTTCTTCAGACATTGGAACTCCTTGGGTTGGTAAAATTTGTCATGGAGGTACAGGATAATGATTTTTATTAATATTAGATCACAGTAAAATGCACCATTACAAGATAATAGTTACATAGTTTAATTTAGAGATACATAATGGAAACAGGCCCTTCAGCCCACCGAGTCCACAACGACCATCAATCACCCATTAGTTCTATGTTATCCAACTGTCTCATCCACTCCCTACACATTAGGGGCAACTTACAGAGACCAATTAACCTACAAACATAGAAACATAGAAACATAGAAATTAGTTGCAGGAGTAGGCCATTCGGCCCTTCGAGCCTGCACCGCCATTCAATATGATCATGGCTGATCATCCAACTCAGTATCCCATACCTGCCTTCTCTCCATACCCCCTGATCCACTTAGCCACAAGGGCCACATCTAACTCCCTCTTAAATATAGCCAATGAACTGGCCTCAACTACCCTCTGTGGCAGAGTGTTCCAGAGATTCACCACTCTCTGTGTGAAAAAATGTGTGAAAAACCTGCACGTCTTTGAGACATGGGAGGAAACCAGAGCACCTGGAGGAAGCCCACACAGTCACAGGGGGAACGTGCAAACTCCGTACAGAGAGCACCATAGGTCATAATGAAACTGGGTTTCTGGCGCAGTGGGGCAACAGCTGTACCAGATGTGCCACCCAGCCACCCATTGAAGGAAAAGACAAAGTACATGGTACAATCGCTAAACTAGATGGTTGATCTTTTTGTAGAGGGGTGATGGAGGTAGGTGGGACATGGTGGCCAGGACATGCTCTCCTCAAAATTCTCCCAACACAGTGTGACAGCAGGCAGAGCTGCTGTCTCGTAGCTCCAGGGATGCAAACTCAATCTTGATCTCCGATGCTGTCTGTGTGGAGTTTGCCCACTCTCCTTGTAACCACGTGCATTTCTTCTGGGTAGTCCAGCTTCCTCTCATGTGCCAAAGACAGATATTGGTTTCTAGGTTGTGTAAATTTCCCCTTATACGTCTGTGAGTGTGGTGATATTGGAAGAATCTGGAGGTTGGCGACTGGGATGTGGAGAGTATAAAATGGGATTCCAAGTTTAATTTTAAGTTTGCATTTATTGTCACTTAACCAACTAAGGTACAGTGAAATCTGAGTTACCGTACAGCCATAGGAAGTGAAAAGAACACAACACACACATAAAATATAATTAATTTTTGTAGTGTACCGAAATCCTCGCGCGCCACGCACGCTGACGCATTGGCTACGTACGCTGGCGCATTGGCGTCGCACGCTGTATCGCGTCATGATGCATGGTTACGTCACCGTGCGTCAACGTCCGTAAACATGCGACACCGCGCGCCGCCTATACGCAGTCGGCCTGCCTTTTACGTGTCATGTAACCTCTAACCTCGTCCACACAAATCTCTCCCTGGATTTCTTGCAAGCCTTTCTTGTTGTACTCCTGCCTGGCTGACCTGTAAGTATGAGGGCTGCTGCTAACAGACATCTCTGTAGCAATAAAATCTGTAGTTCTTCCATGATGGTCATGATGCAGAATAGGAAAGCAGGGCATTCTAATGACGTCACGCGCACCAGACGGCTATGCTGACGCATGATTTGCGCGCAACCGTCGAGTGTCAGTCAATACCGGCCTGTCGCGTAAATGACGCCCATGTGTGACAGGCCCTTAAGTGTCAGGGAGTCATAATGCAGCTTTATAGGACTTTGGTTATGCAGCATTTGAAGTATTACATGCAGTTCTGGACACCCAAATCCAGGAAAGGATGTGGAGACTTTGGAAAGGGTGCAGAGGAGGTTTACCAGAACGATGCCTGGATTAGAGGGGATTAGCTACAGGATTGGATAGATTTGGATGTTTTCTCTGGAATGCCGGAGATTGAGAGATCTGATGTAATGTAATTATTATGAGGGGTATAGAACGGGTAGATAATCAGAACCTTTTCCCAGGATGGAAATACTAATTAGTGGGCATAGCTTTAAGGTGAGAGATGGAAAAAATTGAAGGAGGTATGCAGGGAAAGTTTAAAATATAAATATAATAAAATAAAATTATATATATATATATATGTAAATACGATAGAAAATACGGATATGTATAGAAAGATAGGATGGATGGATGGACGGATGGATGGATGGATGGATGGATGGATGGATGGATGGATGGATGGATGGACGGACGGACGGATGGATGTATAGATGGATGGATAGATGGATGGATGGATAGATAGATATAGATAACATTAAAAAAAAAAATAATAATAATAATAAAATAAAATAAATTAAAAAAACAAAAAACAAAACCAAAACAAAACAACCAACTTGCCCTGTAAATTTCCTTTAAACGTTTCCACCTCTCACCTTGAACCAATGCCCACTAATTCATATTTCCATCTTTTACTGCAGAGGGTGGTGCATGTGCTTCAGGGGATAGTGGAGGTAGATACAAAAAAGGCATTTAAGACACGTTTGGATAAGCACATCGATATGTAGGAAATGGCAGGATATAGATTATGTGACATATGATGAACCATATTCAGGACTGAACACATATAACATTCTTAAAGGATTGGACAGGCTAGATGCAGGAAAAATGTTCCCCATGTTGGGGGAGTCCAGAACTATGGGTCACAGTTTAAGAATAAGGGGTAGGCCATTTAGGACTGAGTAAAAACCTTTTCACCCAGAGAATGGTGAATGTAGAATTCTCTGCCATAGAAGGCAGTGGAGGCCAATTCATTGGATGTTTTCAAGAGAGAATTAGATATAGAGGGCTAATGGAATCAAGGGAAATGGGGAGAAAGCAGGAACAGGGTACTGATTTAGGATGATCAGCCATGATCATATTGAATGGCGGTGCTGGCTCGAAGAGCTGAATGGCCTACTCCTGCACCTATTTTCTAAGTTTCTATGTTTCTTTGTGCAGGCAGATAAGAGTTGATCTTGGCATCGGGTTCACACAGACATTATGAGCCAACGGGCCTGCTCTTGTGCTGTACTGCTGTTCCATGTTCTATGTTTTTTGCAGAAGAAATTATTCGGCAAGAAGGAAGATGGATAAAATGGACATCAAAACGGATCAGGCTTGTTGAGCTCAATAGTCCTCTCTACTGTAGGTTTGTAACTTGTAACTTCTCCCTGTGACCGCTTAGTTTTCTCCAGGTGCTCCGGTTTCCTCCCACAAGTCAAACTCGTACAGGGTGGTAAGTTAATTTGCTTTGGTAAAAAAATTATAAAAATCTATGTAGTGCGTAGGATAATGCTAGTGTACGGGGTGATCGCTGGTCGGCACGGACTCGGTGGGGCAGAAGAGCATGTTTCCACGTTACATCTCCAAAGTCTAAAGTGAGAAATTAGGGCAATTTAGAACTAAATCTTTGTGAGAATGGGTGGGAAACAACAGGGACAACAGGAGATGTTTCAACCTCATATGAGCGTTCTTACCTTTATGACAATTAAACCTTACTGCTCTTTGACCCTAAAGTCAGTCATTAATTTCCTGTCTAGATATTCTACTTTTACTGGAGGAGCAATTCTTCTAAACTATTTACCTTGAATGTAAAATCCTGACAGTGTTGCACTCTTTGTAGTTCCAGTACTGACTGAGATAATGCAGCCGACCTTGAAGGAGCTTGAGGCAATGCCCTGGTCCCTCTCCTATCTGCCCTCTACTCTCATCCAACGTCGCCAGCGGCTCCCCCCTCCTTGCCATCTCCCATCATCTTGGGGGATGGCAAGCATCTCCCATTGCTTGCACTGACGGAGAGTCGGTATGTCAAGGAGGACTCTCTCTAACTTCTACAGGTGCACAGTAGAGAGCATGCTGACCGGTTGCATCGTGGCTTGGTTCGGCAGCTTGAGTGCCCAGGTGCGAAAAAGGCTACAAAAAGTAGTAAACACTGCCCAGTCCATCATCGGCTCTGACCTTCCTTCCATCGAGGGGATTTATCGCAGTCGCTGCCTCAAAAAGGCTGGCAGCATCATCAAGGACTCACACCATCCTGGCCACACACTCATCTCCCCGCTACCTTCAGGTAGAAGGTACAGGAGCCTGAAGACTGCAACGTCCAGGTTCAGAAACAGCTTCTTCCCCACAGCCATCGGGCTATTGAACTCAACTCAAACAAAACTCTGAACATTAATAGCCCATTATCTGTTTATTTGCACTTTATCTGTTTTATTTATTGATGTGTGTATATATTTATACAATGGTATATGGACACACAGATCAGTTCTGTATTTATGCCTTCTATATTCTGTTGTGCTGAAGCAAAGCAAGAATTTCATTGTCCTATCTGGGACACATGACAACAAATTGTCTTGAACCTCTTGAACCTTGAGTATGGAAGCTATTTTGGCCCACCACCCGATCTGCACATGTGCCAACCCATTGCCAGCCACATGGGACAACCCATTGCCACCATATGTGCCAACCTATTGCCAGTCACGTGTGTCAACCCATTGCCACCACAGGGGAAGCCTGGTTTAAGCCAGAGGGGATAGACATGTTTCAATCATTTTACCTGGGAAAACTCAGCAGAACATTACAAATGTACTTTGACTTGATCATGAATAATAATAATAATAATAATAATAATAATAATAATAATAATAATAATAATAATAATAATAATAATAATAATAATAATAATCTCATTTATATAGCACATTTTTAGTCAACTTGCATTGACCCCAAAGTGCTTCACATAATTACATTACATGAACAAGGAAATCATGTGGCAAATCTGATGGGGAAAATTTCACCAGGCCCTTTGGGGTGGCACAATGGCGCAGCGGTAGAGTTGCTGCCTTATAGCGCCAGAGACCCAGGTTCGATCCTGACCAGGGGTGCTGTCTGTACGGCATGGGTTTTCTCCGGGTGCTCCGGTTTCCTCCCACACTCCAACAACGTATAGGTTTGTAGGTTAATTAGCTTGGGTAAAATTGTCAATTGTCCCTAATACGTTGGATAGTGCTCGTGTACGGGGTGACGGTGGGCTGTGTGGACTCAGTAGGCCGAAGTGCCTGTTTCTGTGCTGTATCTCTAAACTAAACTAAAGTCAACTTAAACAAGGCCGTTGAGTATCTGCAGCATTTTAAGCTTTCCGGTGTCCAAAGTATTGGTGAGTACCTTTTTTTTTAACAAAAATAAATGTAATCAATGATTGCAATAATATATACAATACAAAGCAATACCAAACAGACGCAACACCATCATACAAAATCATCCATCTATCTAAACAAATATTCTTAAATGCTGAAGATATTCTTAAAGTCTGAAGAAGGGTTTCGGCCCAAAACGTTGCCTATTTCCTTCGCTCCATAGATGCTGCTGCACCCGCTGAGTTTCTCCAGCATTTTCGTCTACCTTCGATTTTCCAGCATCTGCAGTTCCTTCTTAAATTCTTAAATGCTACATTCTTAAACGATATTACAATCCTTGTCAAGGATGCATTCCACCCCCACGGTGCCCAGCAGTCCCGGAAATCCCCTAGGGTGCCCGTGGACAGGATGTAGTCCCTCTCTAGTACCACCAGGGTCCGGACGTAACGCCGGATATGGGGCAGGCAGCAGGCTCGGGCAGAGCGCTTTTCCGCCTGGCGCCGTGACTTGCGGATGGCCAGCTTGTCCCGGCCTAGGAGCCACACAACCAGGACATCTGCAGCCCTACCCTCTCCCCTGCGCACAGGGTGTCCAAAGATGAGGATGGTGGGGGGGGGGTATCTGTGACCTTTGGAGGCAGGTCTTGTTGCTCAGTTCCATCAAGTCTGAATGCTCTTCCTTCAGTTCTACAGCAATTAATCATGTTCTCTCTCTGTCTACTTTAAGCCATGAAAAACATGGACAGCAAACTATTAAAATTAATTTATTTTTGCTAACAGGAATAAACAATTGGAAAAATCTAGGTAAAATGCTGACATTGAGAGGCCTCGTTTATCACTGAGGGTTATTGTCAACACTCCAGGATATGATTGATGAAGTCCCACTAGATGTAAAACAATGTTAATTATTTAAGCTGCTATTTTATTCTGTTGTAATCTATAAAACTGTCCAACAATATAAACTGTCCAACTTCCTTATGGATTCTTTTAGCTTTAAATGTTCCTCTGTATAAAATGAGTGTTTGCCTTCCTGAGGCGTGAATACTTTCACAGTGGGTAGATTTTAGTTTTTGTTTAGTTTAGATACAGCGGGGAACCCGCCCTCCGAGTCTGCACCGACCAGCCATTACACCTACACTAACACTATCCTACACACTAGGGACTAATTTTACAGAAGTCACTTAACTTACAAACCTGCACGTCTTTGGGATGTGGGAGGAAACCAGAGCACCCGGAGAAAACCCACTCGGTTACAGGGAGAGTGTGGAAACTCTGTACAGTCAGCACCCGTAATCTTAATATTAATAATAGTGTGTTGTGGTTCAGAGCTTTTTTGTTGTCATGTTTAATAGCCTGGTGGCTGTAGGGAAGAAGCTGTTCCTGAACCTGTACGTTACAGTTTTCAGGCTCCTGTACCTTCTTCCCAATGGCAATGGTGAAATGAGTGTGTGGCCAGGATGGTGCAGGTCTGTGATGATGTTGGCTCCCTTTTTGGGTAAGTGACTTCGATAGGTCCCTTCGATGTTGGGGAGATCAGAACCGGTGATGAACTGGGCAGTGGTCATAACATTTTGCAATCTTTTCCACTCCTGGACGTTCAAGTTGCCGAACCAGGCCACGATGCAACCAGTCAGTATGCTCTCTACTGTGCACTTGTAGAAGTTCAAGAGAATCCTCTTAGACATGCCGAATCTCCGATGAACAGGGGGATTCTGTCTCTGCTAATAGACGCAAAATGCTGGAGTAACTCAGCGGGTCAGGCAGCATCTCTGGACAAAAGGAATAGGTGACGGCAGTCTGAAGAAGGGTCTCGACCCGAAACTTCATCTGTTCCCCTTCTCCAGAGATGCTGCCTAATCTGCTGAGTTACTCCAGCATTTTGTATCTATCTTCAGTTTTTATCCCTGTGCCCTCTCCAACCCTGGTGAGTACCCATTTCTCCGACTATCCCGCCCCCTTTTCCCACCCATCCCGTCCCATCTATATCCCTCCTTATCTAAACCCTTTTGGCTCCTTTTCATCTCTGGCCTTTCAATCGAACCCCCCTCACCTATCGATTGCCTGGTTTTAACCAAGGGAGACGGGATCGAGTGGCATGAAAAGATACAAAGAACAAATCAATGGAAGGTATGAAAAAGAACAAATCAAAGCCAGCAACGATGATCACGGAGAGGTGGAGCCCACAATGGTCCATTGTTGGCTGTGGGAAAGATGATAACGAGGGGATGGGAAACTAAGCAGGACGGCAGTGTCCAGATTCGAGTCTTTCAGGAAGAATGGACCCGTTTTGTACAAAAATGCCAAATATGATCTCCTCAAGGCTGTCAGGGAAATCAAGTGAGAAGCATAAAATAAGCTGGAGGCACCATTCAGCCACATGGATGCCAGAGGACAGTTGCAATCAACTTTTTCCACCATTCTGTTGTTTTGCATTTGTCTTGTTTTATTGTTGTATTTATTATATTATCGTAGGAATTCCATTACACCTTGGTGCATGTGACAATAAATTAATGCGAGTCTGAAGGGAGCCCGACTCTACACTCCTATTTCGGAAGCGGGATTGCCACCCTAGAACCATTCCATTCAGGACCAGGTATCGCACATCACCTGTGTTTAAGAAGGAACTGCAGATGCTGGAAAATCGAAGGTACACAAAAAAGCTGGAGAAACTCAGCGGGTGCAGCAGCACCTATGGAGCGAAGGAAATAGGCAACGTTTCGGGCCGAAGCCCTTCTTCAGACAGGAAGATCACACATCACCTGTTTGCCCTTCTGCCCTCAGGAAACCGTCACAGGTCCATCAAATCACACACCACGAGATGAATGAACAGTTTCTACCCCAAAGCCATCACCACTCTGAACTGTGCACTGAATACACAGCCCCCCATAGACAATATTTTATACTGCAAACAACACTATACTGTGAAACAATGCACATTGCACTTGACTTGACGTTTTCTTGCCGTTTTTGTTATTCGTTATTCGTTATTATTTATCTGATACGTTGGAGCTCTGCTCGAGCAGTGCGCCTGAAATTTGGTTATATGTATTTACAATGCCAATACAGTGTTATTATTGTCTTATTATTATTATTATTATTATTAATTATTATTATTATTATTATTAGTAGTAGTAGTATTAGTATTATTATTAGATGGATATCGGTCCTATTCCTGTATCCTTGTCTTGAATGGGACAAATGAAGTAAGAATATCTCCAAAGCCTCTCTTCTCTTTATCGTAAAAAGTACAAACTCATTTGACATTAAATTGTATTTTCATACAGTTGGGTTGTCAGCTACCAACCCAATGGTATGAACACTGAATTCTCCAATGTTAGGTAACTAACCAGCAAACCTCTTCCTCCTCCACCCCCCTCTTTTTCCAGCGCCCTATCTGAGCACACGCCCATTTCTCCACAATTCCGCCCTCCTTTACCATTCCTTCAACCCCTTCCCACTATCCCTTCCTCTGGCTTCACGTTTCACACCTCTTCTCTCCTTATCTCCTTTCCATCTATAATCAGTGTGAACAAAGGCTCCAAGCTGAAATGACACCTATTCATGTCCTCCAGAGATGCTGCCTGACCTGTTGTGTTACTCAGCACTTTGTGGCTGCATCTATCTGTCATGGATTCCATGTCAAAAGTCAAATATCACCCACCTCTTTCGGCAAATGACCAATTGTCTTTTGACCCTGGGTGTGAGGCTTGCTATTGGCTTCTGCACCACTTCCTTCATGTCTGGTTTCCCTGAATGAAGACAGTGGTAAACTGGACTGAGTTGAGGCCAGCTTTGTGTTAGTTATAGGCTCACTTCCACTAGGATCTAGATTTTGACCAAACAGATCTGACACACAGATCGCAGGCAGAGATAGCTTTCATCATATGCAGATAGCCCGGATTTGAACCCAGATTGTAAAGTTAAGAAACCGTCAATTACACTCTTTCACCACCCAGTTTTCTCTAACTGATGTATAGCAATAAAGCAATTAAAGCATGAACATGTTAAATTTGGCCAGCATTCTAAACCAAATGCTTTGAAATATTGCCAAATATTTAACATGCTACATACAATGCTGTACTGTAAAACTGTACTGTAAAACCGTTTCACTCTGGGGCTTGATTCTATCATGCAGTTCCATGCACCAGGTGGCGCCAGCAATCGCTGCCTCGCCAGCAGTCTGTCACGTTCCTTCCCTGTTGTTATTATTTTAAGTATGTTTTAAATGAGTGTGTTTCAATGTTTCCTGGACTTCCCTGTACATCGGGGGGGGGGGGGGGGGGGGGGGGGGGCCTGTCCAACCCCCCATTAGAATTTTGTAAGTTTTCGATATAAGATCCCCTCTCAATCTCTTAAATTCTAGAGAGTATAAACCAAGTTTTTCCAGTCTTTCTTCATAAGACAGTCCTGACATCCCAGGAATCAGTCTGGTGAACCTTCTCTGCACTCCCTCTATGGCAATAATGCCTTCCTCAGATTTGGAGACCAAAACTGTATGCAATACTCCAGGTGTGGTCTCACCAAGACCCTGTAACAACACGCAGCTGCGATCCTTTGCCCTATACTCAAATCCTTTTGCAATGAAAGCTAACATACCGCTCGCGACCGCGCCTGCTGCACCTTAACACCGTGAAGCCTCGGTCTCCATGTAACCCAGTGGCCGACTCGAGAACTCCATGCCAGGGAGTGTTCCAATCGTCCCGACGCCGGAGTTTCGATCAACCCGACAAGAGGGCCTGACCATCGGACCGCCAGTAGCGGAAAACTGTGGAGGATTAATGCTGGAGTTTAAAGCTGATGGAGTTTAATGCTGCAAGTCTGAGGTAGCTACATCTTGGCAGGATAAATCAACACTGGACCCCATGGTAAGTGTAGGGAATTGAAGAATGTAGGTGAACAGAAGGATCTGGGAATAACTGTGCACAGTTTTCTCTAAGTGATGTATAGCATGTAGATAGGGTGGTGAAGAAAGCTTTTTTGTGTGCTGGCCTTCTAAATCAAATGCTTTGAGTATAGAAGTTGGGATGTAATGTTAAAATTGTACAAGGCATTGCTGTAGGTAAAACTGTCTGGAGTAAACTGTTTCACTCTGGGGCTTGATTCTATTATGAAGGAAGGATGCACCAGGTGGCGCCAGCAATCGCAGCCTCGATTTACTGTCACGTTGCCTGGGTTTCAGCAATTAAGTTACAGAGAAAGGTTGAACAAGTTAGGGCTTTATTCTTTGGAGCGCAGAAGGTTAAGGGGGGACTTGATAGAGGTTTTTAAAATGATGAGAGGGAGAGACAGAGTTGACGTGGAAAAGCTTTTCCCACTGAGAGTAGGGAAGATTCAACAAGGGGACATGCGGCCTTCCTGGCAAGGGACTGAAGCTTCAAGCCGCAGGCACAGCGCGGACTTTAACATCACGGAGCTGCGATCCTTTGCCGAGGATCGCCAGAAGAAGCGCTCCGACCGTGGGGCCTTTTAACACCGTGAAGCCTCGGTCTCCAGTAAGAAGTGGCCGACTCGAGAACTCCATGCCGGGGAGTGTTCCAATCGTCCCGACGTCGGAGTTTCGATCATCCCGACAAGAGGGCCGGACCATCGGACCACCTGTAGCGGCAAACAGTGGAGGATTCAAAGGCCCCGACCACGGGTGAACAAAGGAGGAAGATGACTGAACCTTATCGCCTTCCATCACAGTGAGGAATGTTGATTCCACTGTGGTGGATGTTTATGTTAAATTTTATTTTATGTGAGTATTGTGTTCTTTTCACTTAGTGTGGCTGTATAGTAACCCAAATTTCACCGTACATTAATTGGTTAAGTGACAATAAATGCAAACTTCAACTTGAGCTTGAAATAAGGCATGTTTTGGTAGTTGTGACGTTGTGTAGTGTTCAGTAGTGAAATTCACCCGAAATGTTACCTGTCTATTTCTCTCCACAGATGCTGCCTGACCAGCAGAGTTCCCTTGCACTTTATTTATTGCTGGGGATCACTTTACATAGACTCCACACATCCCCTCTCTTTACTTTACTTTAGACTTTAGAGATGCAGTGCGGAAACAGGCCCTTCAGCCGGCTGAGTCCATGCCAACCAGCGATCACCCCAGTCACAAGCACTATCCTACAATATGAGGGACAATTTACAATTTTACTAAAGCCAATAAACCTACAAACCTGCACGTCTTTGGACTGTGGGAATAAACCCGAGCACCCAGAGAATCCAGATCACCCAGAGAAAACCCACGCATTCACAGGAAGAAAGCACAAACTCTGCACAGACAACACCCGTAGTTAGGTTCGAAACCCAGGTCTCTGGTGCTGTAAGGCAGCAACTCTGCCGCTGTGCTACCGTGCTGCCCCATTGAATGTATGGAGTTTCTGGCTGACACGTAATGGTACAGGGAAACTGGGGAAAGGGTACTGAGGTCTAGTAAGTGACACTGAGATCCTGTGGGAGGGTGTCCCAGGAGGAATGTCTAATACCAGGAGAAGAATATAGTCCCTTTTGTTCCCCTAGACACTCCTGCAACAATCTGTCCTGCTCTGAATAGACCTGTGACCTCTTCCCATTCTTATGATAGGAAATATTTCAAAGTAACACAGAAGTCTGAAGAAGGGTCCCGACCCAAAGCATCAGTGTCCATTTTGTCCAGGGATGCTGCCTGACCCACTGAGTTACTCCAGCATTTTGCGTCTTTCCTTGGTAAACCAGCATCTGCAGTTCCTTTTTTCTACACTAACACTGAAGGTATTCTGCTGAGATTGCATTCATGTGTCTTGACCCAATACATCACCCATTCCTTCTCTCCAGAGATGCTGCCTGACCCGCTGAGTTACTCCAGCTTGTTGTATCTATCTTTGCATTAATGTAATGTGCCAATATAGTGGATGGTAGTATTTGCTCAATATGGATATTTTACCATTAAAATTTCACTCTGAACTATTTATCAATATGACTGATAGCTTTGTGACTAATTATATTAAGCAGAGTGGCAATTTAAAACCCTGTTCCTCCCCTGCAAATCATAATAACACCACACCTACCTCTTCCGCAGTGACAGAAAATATTACCATGGTTTGGCCTCCTGTAATTTGTGGTTTATGTTGTTCATAATTTCTGGCCTGGGGTTTTACTGAACCAGCAGGAAACTCTGGGAGGCCCATTGGGTAACTAATGGCATGTTGGCCTTCATTGCAAGAGGATTTGTGTTTAAGAGCAAGAAGGTCTGACTGCAATTGTATAGGGCCCTGGTGAGATCGCTCCTGGAGTATTGTGTACAATTTTGGTCTCCCGATTTGAGGAAGGACATTATTACTATTGAGGGAGTGCAGCGTAAGTTCACCATCTTAATTCCCTGGATGGCGGGACTGACATATGATGAAAGAATGTGTCGACTGGACTTGTATTCACTGGAATTAAGAAGGATGAGAGGGGATCTTATAGAAACATAAAAAATTCTTACAAGATTGGACAGGCTAGATGCAGGAAAAATTTTCCCGATGTTGGGGGAGTCCAGCACGAGGGCTCACAGATTAATCTGAATCTCTCCCTGCACTTTGAATCTCTCCCTGCACTGGAGACCCGACCTTTTCTCGTCGGGTCTCAGGTGTCGTTGAGGCCGCAACGAGGAGCGGCCTCCAACGGGAAGAAGCCAGGGACTCTGGTGCCGACTCACCGTTGCCGTCGCGGAGCTGGCCGAGTCCGGAGCGGGTGGAGCGGTGGAAGAGCGCTGCCGCAGCTGCCGCTGCTGCTGCTGCCGATGCGAAGGCTGCTACTGCGGGTCTGTGGACGGCGGCAGCGGGAGCCCACGGGTCCCTGGAGGGAGACCGCTTTTCGGGGCTCCTGCAACGGCGACTTCTCCCGCCCGAGTTGCAGGGTTGAAGAGCTCCTGGAGCGGGGCCTGACACCACTGCCCCGCGCGGCTGGAATGGCCGCGGGACTTTGCGAGCGCACACCGGGGTCTTTAACACCAAGACCCGGTGTGCGACCTCGCACCACCCGGCGTGGCTTCAATGGCCACGGGACAATCGCCATCGCCAGCCGGGGGCTTTGACTTTGACTCTGACATCGGGGGGGGGGGAGAGTGCATTGGAGAGATAAGTTTTTTGGCCTTCCATCACAGCTATGTGATGGATGTTTATGTAAAATGTAATTATGTTGTGTCTGGGGTCTATTTGTGTGTACTGTATGGCTGCAGAAACGGCATTTCGTTTGGACCTCCAGGGGTCCAAATGACAATTAAATTGACTCTTGACTCTTGACTCTCTTGACTCTTGACTCTTGACTCTTGACTCTTGACATTAAGCATGAGGGGTTGGCCATTCAGGACTGAGATGAGGAAAACGTCTTCACCCAGAGAGTTCTCTGCCACAGAGGGCAGTGGAGGCCAATTCACTGGACGTTTTCAAGAGAGAGTTAGATTTAGCTCTTAGGGCTAAAGTAATTAAGAGATATGGGGAAAAAGCAGGAATGGAGTACTGATTTTAGAAGATCAGCCATGATCATATTGAACGGTGCTGCTGGCTCAAAGGGTCGAATGGCCTACTCCTGCACCCATCTTTCCATGTTTCTATGACTTGGAGTTAGCACAAACAACCTCTGCTTAATTTTCTGCACACTGACCGTCAGCAAAATTCACCTGAAAATCTGCCCCCCAATTTTTCCAGGAAGAGTAAGGATGAAGACTGAAGTGAACCACTCCAGCAGTAATGACTGGAAAATTAAACAGCCCAAGTTGTATTGATTTATTAAACCAGGCAATCTCGGTTCAATAGCTTTAAACCGCTTGGCATTCTGTGTTGCACAAAACATGAAGAAGCAGAAAAGTGAATTGATAGAGTAGTCTGGGTATATCAATCTATTTACAACATGAATCCTAAATGCACAATAGATAAAATATAACAAAACCAATGCCGAAATAATGAAAGCCAAGATCTATTTCTCCACTCAAACTCACATTCATTATTTCCTCTGCCTTGTTAGGGGAATCCAATGTGTCTCTGTGGGATTGTAGTCAATAGGTCAGACACAAGCTGTCACAGCTGAGAGACGAGAAGCTCAAGGTCACAGTTTTTTTAATTCCATCGTGTATTTTTTTAAACTTCCTTTGTCTTTATTTGATCCACCCCATCCCAAATGTTTTAATGGATCTCAAATTTCATTTTCAATTGCCTTTTCTTCTCACGTTTGTTCTCTTTCCACTGAGTTCCTGAAATATTCTATATTAAAAAGCCATCGAGTCTTATTATCAAAATCATCGACTGGTTCTTCACATAAAAGGCAATTCAGCCCACTGTTCCCTAAGGCTGAGCTGATCTTTGAAAGTCTCAGTCCTTTCCCCAGAGCTCTGCAAATCCCTGTTTTTTTATGACTGAAACTCCAGATCCTTGGTGTTATTCCAATTAAGCTCTATTCAACCTCCTTCAAATCCTCAATACAATTTCCAAAATGTACTCTCGTTTTACAGGATACAAAGCAAAGCTGGGGCCTAAGCAATGATTCATGAAGATTTGGCAAAATCCCCTTGCTTATCGAACCTGTGCTGTTGCTTATTGATTGAATTGAAATGTATAGCACGGTAACAGGCCCTTCAGCCCACTGAACCCTAGGTCGACTGCCGATCACTGGTTCGAGCTAGTTCAATGTTATCCCACTTTCGCATCCACTCCCGAAATACAAGGTATCATTTACTGAGGTCAATTGACCTACAAACCCGGGAGCACCCAGAAGAAACCCACGTGGTCAAAGTGAAGAATATAAAAACTCCATACCGAGGTCAGGATTGAACCTGGGTCTCTGGCATTGTGAATCATCAGCTCTACCAGCTGTGCCAGGTAGAGCTGATGAAATTGTGCTTTAATTTCAGGTCATCCAAGTAAGATGTTTCATATTTGTTTCAGAATGCTTCAATCTATAATAACTGAAAATTTCATTCAGTTCTCTTAATTTTTAAGAAAGTTATGGGCTTTTGACTGTACTTGATCACAGCTTTTGAGTTAAGTCAATGGAAAAGCAATAGGGAACAAGATGCAAGATTTCCGAGTATGAAAATGGCCATAATTTCTTTAATACTGAAGATATGACAGTGAATTAGGTGTCAAATTAAACTTCTTGTTATGCTTTATCTGATAGGATAAATTGCGGACTTGATTTTTTTTATCTCAAAATTTTGTAACATTGCTACGTAGCAGTAATGCTGCTGCCTTACAGTGCCAGACACCCGAGTTTGATGCTGACAACAGGTGCTTGTCTGTACAGACTTTGTACATTCTACCTGTGACCCGCGTGGGTTTTCTCCGGGTGCTCTGGTCTCCTCCCACACTCCGAAGACGGACTGGTTTGTTGGTTAATTGGTTTGGTAAAATTTTAAATTGTCCCTCGGGTGTGTAGGATAGTGTTAGTGTGCGGGATCGCTGGTCAGTGTAGACTCGGTGAGCCGAAGGGCCTGTTTCCGCGCTGTATCTCAAATCTAAATTAAACTAATCCCAAATGTATTCATAACTTCTCAACCTATCAGGTCACCTTCAAGAGTTTGTGTCTCTTCCAGCTGGTCCCTGTACTAGCTTGAAAATCAGAACAACATTGTAGGTTTGTCCTGTTAACTGAGGAGTTAAAGGTTTTTAGCCTGTGGTGAATGCGGAGAGTGAGACTACTTAACCCATTGCTTTGAAAAGTTAGTCGGAGAAGGATGGCCTCCTCCCAAGCTGGATTTTTCTACATGTTTAAGAAGGAACTGCAGGTCATGGAAAATCGAAGGTAGACAAAAATGTCCGAAACGTTGCCTATTTCCTTCGCTCCATAGATGCTGCCTCACCCGCTGAGTTTCTCCAGCATTTTTGTCTATCTTGGATGTTTCTACACTTCTTTATAAAAACAGCAATTTGCACTTAGATGAAATTATGAAAATGATTTAAGACTCAAAGTGATGAGAGTAACATGAAAGACCAAGTGGGCCGTGACCTACATGGGGGAAGATCAGAAGCCGCAGAGCTCGGCTCCGAAGACCGGAGAGCCGAGGAGAAGTGAGCTGCTGGCGACGATGGAGGTGAGGAGTGGGCCGGTGGGAGAGGGGCCGGGTGATGCCTCCAGCGCCTTCAAGATCGGCTGCAGGAGGCACCGCCGGGACACAAAGACAATCGAGAGAGGTTGGCAGGCCGAGCCAGTCCAGGGCAACGCGTGGGAATTTACACAAAGAGCTGTCGGTTGTAGTGCTATGTGCTTTAAACACAGCGTTATGGGCTTTAAACATAGGGTCACAGACCTTCACACTGCTTGTTGTTATTCAGTGGCAGTGGGACCCCTGTGATGTGCTGACAAATCATGGGGCAACAAGGCTATCCCACCCTCAGCTCTGTGGCATTGATGGATTAGTACAGCATCACTATTTGCATAAATCTTCAGTTAATAAACATATGGGTAATTGTTTTTGAATGGTATGTCTGATTGGTGCGACTTGTAAAAGTTTAAAGGATAAACACATCGTTATGAGAATTGCCATTTGAACCCTTTCCCTCCAGCCATCTTCTACACTCATCCATCATCTGCTCCAGTCTATATTGCTGCAAATTAATCTCTGTATATATCATCCTTAATTGAATCAAAACAGTTCATGCCAGTAAACGTATCAGTCATACCTAATTGCTTGGCACTGCAACCAGAAATGATAAATGATCTGTCATTTGTCATATGGGGCAACCAGAAGAGTACCACGCTTATTGTCAATGAAACCAGGATACAGCACATAAGTTTGGCTAATTTTCCTCATATCCTGAGAGCAATAATCACAAATCCTAGTTGCCACTGGGCATCTGACCTTCCTTTACTCATGATCCAAAGTTGTGCATAAACACACCAGAAAGTTTTGGGTATGAAACTAATGAATATCCAATCTCAGTCATGGTGGTGATCACCTGATACAAGAACCCCTGACAAACCCGTGGAGAAATAACCACAGGATTTCTAACTCCAATTTAATCTTCAATTACTTTTACTGGAAGGGGTGTATATTTTTCAAGGTTTCAAGGTCAGTTTATTGTCACGTGCCTCAATTAAGGTACAGTGAAATTCAATTTACCATACAGCCATACTAGAAAAAAAGCAACAAGACACACAATCTGAAGAAGGGTTTCGGCCCGAAACGTTGCCCATTTCCTTCGCTCCATAGATGCTGCTGCACCCGCTGAGCTTCTCCAGCTTTTTTGTGTATCTTCGATTTTCCAGCATCTGCAGTTCCTTCTTAAACACAACTACATCATACGGGGGGGGCACAATTCCACAGCAGTAGAGTTGCTGCCTTACAGCGCCAGAGGCCCGTGTTCCATCCTGACCACAGGTGCCATCTGTACGGAGTTTGTACACTCCCCCTGTGGGTTTCCTCCGGGTGCTCCAGTTTCCTCCCACATCCCAGACATGCAGGTTGTAGGTTTCTGTAAAATTGGCCCTAGTGTGTAGGATAGAACTAGTGAACGGGTGATTGCTAGTCGGCACGGACTCGGAAGGCGGAGGAGCCTTCTCCAAACTAAGCACTTGTATTTACAACAATGCATTAGAGAAATGGGGGATGGGAGGTATGAACCAGAGTCAAAACAAGTGCGCACATAAAAATGAGTTTATGTTGCTTATAAATGTAAAGCAAAGGCCCTGGATGTGACTATCACTGGAGCCTAACCCTTCGCACAATAGCTTCATTACTCCTATAGGTTTATAAGATTTGAATTCCCTTTATCTAGACCATAAACTGAGGAATCTGTTCAATTGAAGCCCCCTTTGCACTAAAGCTCCAGAATAAATTGCATTTAATTAAATCATTAAAATATGTGATGTTACAATTTAACGGTACATTTTAATGATTTTTCAAACGATCAGCAAGAACAGACAATAAGTTCATAAGTTCTAGGAGCAGAATTAGGCCATTAGGCCCATCCTGTCATGGCTGCTATCTTTCCTTCTCAACTCCATTCTCCTGCCTTCTGCCCATATCCCCCCCGACACCCTTACTAATTAAGTAAACACTTTTGCAAATTTAACTTTGAATCCTTCCATAAAATGTCCTGCTCATCTAGTCAAGTCTGCCTCTTGTTTCTGGTTTCAGTCATTTCCCAAGGAGTGACAATCCCAGGCAGCAAAGACACCTGGGTCAAGGACTCCCTGCGTGCAAGATAATTGTCCTCTGCTCGGATTCATAGTCGGTCCACCTGCAGGTGTGCTGTTAGAGGTAACCAGTGAGAACCAGCCTCAGAGTGAAATCACAGTAAAGGCTAGGCTATGCTCTTTGGAAAACAGTTCCATTTTATTCAATATTTTAAATTCAAGTAAAAGAGGGATGAACCTTTCACTTAAAGATTGGCAGTGGCATGGTGCAATTCTGGTTGAGGGCGAGAGTAAACTCGTACAGGTAGTAGCTATAACGTGATAGTTGCACCTTAAACATGTCATAGAAAGTCATGTCATAAAGACAATTGTGTCATGGGGATTGGAGGCTAGTTTCTGGCTCACACTAACAAAGTTATTTTCTTACAAGATTTTCAAAAGTAAAAACATATTTTCAATAGCATTAGGTTTATTTTTTGTTATTAAAAGTTAAAGATGCTAAAGGCTATACGAAACATCATGTCCATTACAAGCATTATTTGTATTTTGTATCTTCCCCATTGCTCTATCTATTGTACTCGAATTTGACTTAATTGTATTGATGTAGAATATTAGAGGGGAGGGAAACAATCCATGTGTCTCGCAGGGGGGGGGGGAAATCAACTACTTCCACTGAAAAAGTTAAATTGCCTTTCTAACATTGCTTTCATTTCAGGCAACTTTTCTCACAAATTCAAGGTATTTGATGTCAGTAGGAAAGACCATAATTGCAATTTCTATAGTATTCATGTCCTTCACTTCAATGCACCCATTTAGGCCAGTTGCCAATCTTATAAATCAGGACCCGGGAAAAACCAAGGAAGAAATTCTCAGAGACAGTTTTTTTTGTTCTATGGTTGAATTTTATTATTTCCTCTGCACACAGAACTGTGTGAATCATTCATGAGACAATGATAATGGAAAGCAACTTGGCCATAAATATTTGGAGTACAACAGCTGAATATCAAAACTTTGTAGTACAATTTACAAAAAACTGCATTTTCCACACTTTACAGAGGCCAGAGTTATGTACAGCACCATATATTTAAGAGATCAAACACAGCAACAAACACATTGCTCCATTTGAAAAATGCAGCTACAAAGAACACCTTGATGTTTGGGTTGAAGAAATCTTTTACATGTAATAAGCTTATTAAGTTGCCAGCATTATTCAGTGCTAGCTGGGATGTCAGCAGCTGTGATGGTCTTATTGATGTGAATAACCCAAAACATCTTTAAGGCACCTCATACATATATCACATATACAGTAGAGACACCACAAAGATTTTTGTTGTTGGGACACATACATGTCACGCACAACAGGAAGCATGCTTCAGCGTTTATTACATACAAGTGTGCAAGTAAGACGAGTAACAACATGAAGTTTGTAAATGCCACAATTTCAAGGAAACACAGTAAACATGAAAATGCATAGATCAGTCAGCATTTGTTAAAAACTAACGGGTTAAACATTTGGGCATAAATTTGTCAGAACTGGTGTAGAAAAAGTCTTCAGTTGTTAGTACACCCATCATACATTTCTAGTATTATCTGATGACTACCACATTTAAATGTGTAAAAAAAAATTCCTTCCAGAGGCTTGGAACACCTTTTCATGCATTTTACTTCAGTGTATATTTACAAAGACCCCAGCCAACCCTAAACAATCCTCAAAAGTTTAATATACCGTGCTCTCTATGTTTGGGACAAAGACCCTTCATTTATTTATTTGCCTCTGTAGTCCACAATTTGACATTTGTAATAGAGAAAAAAAAATCACATGCAGTTAAAGTGCATTTTGTTGATTTTTTTTTAAGGCCATTTTTATACATTTGGGTTTTACCATGTAGAAATTCCAGCTGTGTTTATACATAGTCCCACCCATTTCAGGCCACCATAATGTTTGGGACACATGGCTTCACAGGTGTCCCAAACTCAGGTGTGTTTAATTACCTCCTTAATGCAGGTATAAGAGAGCTCTCAGCACCTAGTCCTCCAGTCTTTCCAACACCTTTGGAAACTTTTATTGCTGCTTATCAACATGAGGACCAAAGTTGTGCCAATGAAAGTCAAAGAAGCCATTATGAGACTGAGAAACAGGAATAAAACTGTAGACATCAGCCAAACCTTACGCTTACCAAAATCAACTGTTTGGAACATCATTAAGAAGAGAGCACTGGTGAGCTTACGAATTGCAAAGGGACTGGCAGGACAAGGAAGACCTCTACAGCTGATGACAGAAGAATTCTCTCTAAAATAAAGAAAAATCTCCAAACACCTGTCCGACAGATCAGAAACACTCTTCAGGAGTCAGGTATTGATTTGTCAATGACCACTGTCCGCAGAGGATATCATGAACAGAAATACAGAGGCTACACTGCCAGGTGCAAACCACTGGTTAGCCGCAAAAATAGGATGGCCAGGTTAGTTTGCCAAGAATTAAAAGAGCAACCACAGTTCTGGGAAAAGGTCTTGTGGACAGATGAGATGAAGAATTAACTTATATCAGAGTGATGGCAAGAGCAAAGTATAGAGGAGAGAAGGAACTGCCGAAGATCCAAAGCATACCACCTCATCTGCGAAACACGGTGGTGGGGGTGTTATGGCCTGGGCATGTATGGCTGCTGAAGGTACTGGCTCACATCTTCATTGATGATACAACTGCTGATGGTAGTAGCATAATAAATTCTGAAGTGTATAGACACATCCTATCCGCTCAAGTTCAAACAAATGTCTCAAAACTCATTGACCAGCAGTTCATTCTGCAGCAAGACAATGATCCCAAACATACAGCTGAAGCAAAAGGAGTTTTTTTAAAGCTAAAAAAATGGTCAATTCTTGAATGGCTAAGTCAATCACCCAATCTGAACCCAATTGAGCATGCCTTTTCTCAGCTGAAGAGGAAACTGAAGGGGACTAGCCCCCAAAACAAGCATAAGCCAAAGATGGCTGCGTATTGATGCTACGCCTGGCAGAGCATCACCAGAGAAGACACCCAGCAACTGGTGATGTCCATGAATTGCAGACTTCAAGCAGTCATAGCATGCAAAGGATATTTACATAAAATACTAAACATGACTACTTTCATTTACATGACATTGCTGTGTCCCAAACATTATGGTGCCCTGAAACGGGGGGGGGACTATGTATATATAAACAGTGCTGTAATTCTACATGATGAAACCAAGATGTATAAAAATGGCCTTTATTATAATCTGACAACGTGCAAGGTAACCACATTTTTTTTTTCTATTACAAATCTCAAATAGTGGAGTACAGAGGCAAATAAAAATGTTGGGTCTTTGTCCCAAGCATTATGGAGGGCACTGTACCCATAGTTTAAGTACGTAGTGTAATTTTTTTTTTTTAAATGTTCAACCCGGTTCTCAAATATTTTGACCACAGCACAGGTTTCAAAACATTTAATTTAAACCGATGTGGATCAGGAATAAAGGCGTCTCATTATTGTTACAAATATCTAATGGTATTATTCATCATTGGTGTTTATATCTGAAAGACTAATGCAATGACATTTAAACGTTTGTTAACTAGCTGCAAAAATCCTACAGAAATCAAAAATTTGGCCGTCCCAATCCAGATCTGCAGGTACACATGCTTTGTACCAAGTTCAACATTAACTGGCAATATCAGTGGACACAGTCTGAGAGAAGATGGAAATGTCGCTAGTACATTAAGGCATGCTCTTCCAAGAATAGCGTTGAGGTACATTGCTGGGTTAAGTAATTTAGAACCTTAATCTGCCTGGCACCATACCAAAGCAGACGTAGCAAACTAAGTTCTTGATAAGGGATATATGGAATAGCAGATATTCTATCTCACTGTTGCAACTTTCCTCATGTTCAAGCACAGAAAGCAACTAATTTTGCATAAATCGAGATGTAATAATTAAGGATGGAATTAAATTAGATTGCATGTTATATCTGCACCATTTCTTACAGCAAAACAAAAATAAGCTTCAAATAAATTATTGCTTTCTTTATGAAATATAAAATTATGATCCAATATTCTATATCTTGCAAATAAATAAATAGAAACTTGCTGCAAAAACCCAAGTAACAAGTTCTGGATTAATTGTGTAATATGTGAGATAACCCACTGTAAAACGTATTCATCTTAATTTTTACATGTAAGGGAATAGTTTCTTTTTCATCAACTTTAAACAAGATTTTTCATAATTTTTTTCCAATTCGTGCACCTTGTCCAAAACGTCAGATGTAAAAAATCCATGTGCAATGGAGAAGCAGAATTAAATAGTCTACCATTGTATTCATGCAAACTGTGTACCCACATCCCAGGAGATGGAACCACGGAAGATAAATTGAACTGTCACCCGTTTATGGTGAAAGTCAAGCATGAACTGGTTCACTTGCAGGTGAAACTGCACCTTCTTGGATCAAAATGCATTGAAAATTGGGACAGATATTGCAGCATAACAGCATAACAACATTTCTACAATTGCACTTTTTTTGAGGGAGAGGCGGGAAGCACGCAAGCAAGGCGAACCTTTCAAAGAACCAGAACATGGAACATCACATCGACCCTCCCTATATTACCAAGATTTATTATTTGTAACAAGACTGGTTCCAGATTAATTGTGTAATATTTGAGATAGTTAAGAGACGGCATTAAATTAGATTGCATGTTATATCTGCACCATTTCTTACAGCAAAGCAAAAATTAAATGAGCTTCAAATAAATTATTGCTTTCTTTATGAAATATAAAATTATGATCCGATGTTCTGTATCTTGCAAGTAAATGAATAGAAACTTGCTTTAACATGAGGAATGTTGGAACAGTGAAGATAGAATATCTGTTATTCATTGCAAAGCTTATTAATCTTAATTTTTGCATGTGGTGGTGTAGCTTCTTTGTAACAAGACTTGCTACCAGAATTCAATAATCGTGAATGCAAAGCTCCAGGGGAGGGTGAAGAAAATGACAATGGCAGATCTTTGTGATATGCCCCCGATCCCTACTTGCAGTTATAATCAAGCACAAATAAATGATTTTGTTGAAAGTATTCTTGTATTTGAGGTGGCCCAATAAATAGAAATGATGGCACTGGAAGATCTGCTCCACAAGATCCACATCAACACTGCACTTTACACAATGTCCATCCAATGATCAATACTTGATTAAAGTATTGATAGGTGATATCAACCAATTGTTAACAGGTGCAGGATACATTCTGCTACTGAAATAAAAATAAAGTGTTAGAAATACTCAGCAAATTAGGCAGCATCTGTGGAAAGAAAAAGTTAATATTTTGTGTGCTTTGTCAATGGTCCTGGATCTGAAATATTAACTGACTGGCTGGGTAGCATTTAGATTTTCATCATCTGGAGAGATTTGTTTTTGATTCCCAGGATTTTTTACTGGCTTTGTTAGTGTATTGGGGCTTCATATTTTGGGTGAACCCCTATTTTGTGCATGATGCCAACATTAAATCCTTAATATCCAATAAAATTTAGATCCCTTTATAAGGAGATGCTATTATTGATTACTTAAATGTGGATGATTTAACAAGTTACCAATGCATTCTATTTATTAAATGTCTGATGTTGACTGGAATTCAAGCCACATTTTTTTTTTTTTTTTTTTTTTTTTTTAAAGTGAAGTCAGATCTGTCAGGTTATTTACTCTTCGTGTGGTCTATTTTGAAACATTGGTCCACTGATGTTCACAATCCTTCAATCATTTACATACAAGGATGTGCCATCTCAGAAAGCTGAAATCAGACAGTGTTCAATGTCTTTGGAGGTCCCTGTGCACCTTTTCAGGTAGGTAAGGACTAAATTAACCGGCGACATTCACTCTATGGATTAAATGGTCACATGGATAACGGATTGGAGAATACCATCATCCTTATCTTTGTATGCAACTTCAGCAAGCGAAGAAAATGAGATAGCAGCTTGTGGCACCATGCCAAATAAATGTGTCCAACTTGCATCCCAATCTCATGACATTTTACTCAAATGCCTTCGTCGAGTTGCAGAGATAAATAAAATGATGGATACAAGGAGAAGATGCAGTAGTTGCTGTTCTCTTAAGAATGACAATATCAGCTTGAGTTCCATAGGCACATTATTACCTTGTGTGTGCATGCACACAAAATGAACTTGAGGTGATAAATGACATTATAGCAAAAGAAATTTGTCTTCGACTAATCGGCATACATACATACACAGGTGATCAAGCAGGAGCATCATGTTAACAGTCCAGAGTAGGAATCTCAGCCAATTTTTCTCATCGTTGTCTATTTTACTTAACGGAAAAAACATGACTTAGCAGCTTTATTAGGTGGTACAGGTGCACAACCTTTTTATCCGGTGTTCCAGAAACCGAAAAGCTCCGAAAACCGGCCATTTTTTCCAGATGTCGTCTGCGCACCAAAGCTCGCGTTTGGCGCCAAACCTGACCCAAAACGACCCACGGTCAACCCAGGTCTGTACTACTGTAGCGGCTGCCTCCTCCCTGGAGACCGGGAGACGCTTAAACATCTGTAAATCATTGCTTAAATGTTAGTCAGTTAGTTTGGAGGGCTTTTATGTGAAGGGGGGTGAAGGGGTAAACTTTAATTCTTAGTCCCCTACCTGGTCGGAGAGGCGGGGAGCGGTCAATGCCTTACCGGGTCGCCGTGCAGTAAGCTCCGCAGCGCTGTGGCCGTTGGGGCTGCGGGCGGCGCCAGTTGTAGCTCCGACCCGGCAACTCTACCCCTGGCTGCGAGGCGCTACAAATCCAGCGCGGCCCGCGGCCCGCGACGCCCCAGCTCCGCGAATGTCGGGAGTCGGCGGCATCGCAGCGCTGGGATACCAGCGGGGAGCGGGCAATGCCTTACCGGGTCGCCGTGCGGCAAGCTCCGGAGCGCTGTGGCCGCCGACACACAACATCGCGGAGCGTCGCTGGATTTGGAGCCGCGCAGCCAGGGGTAGAGTTGCCGGGGTTGGAGCTCCAACCGGCGCCGCCCGCGGCCGGACGGAGCCCCCAACTCCGCGGCTCCAAATCCAGCGACGCTCCGCGATGTTGTGTGTCAGCGGCCACAGCGTTCTGGAGCTTGCCGCACGGCGACCCGGTAAGGCATTGCCCGCTCCCCGCTGGTATCCCAGCGCTGCGACGCCGCCGACTCCCGACATTCCCGGAGCTGGGACGTCCGACCGCGGGCGGCGCTGGATTTGGAGCGCCTCGCAGCCAGGGGTAGAGTTGCCGGGGTCGGAGCTCCAACCGGCGCCGCCCGCGGCCGGACGGAGCCCCCAGCTCCGCGAGGTTGGGAGTCGCCGACCAGGTAGGGGACTAAGAATTAAAGTTTCCCCCTTCACCCCGACTCCACCACCACCACATAAAATCCCTCCAAACTAACTGACTAACATTTATGCAATGAGTCTCCCGGTCACCCGGGAGGAGGCAGCAGCTCCAGACTTTTCAAGCCGCCCGCGCTACCTACCTAATCTACGCTAAAAATCTTCCATTCTGAAATCCGAAAATGTCCGAAATCCGACAAGTGTCTGGTCCCAAGGCTTTCGGATAAAAGGTTGTGCACCTGTACATGGAAAACTCATTTTAAATTTCTCATTTATACATCTCTCAACTTTAGAACTTTGGCCTGGATGTAAAATTCGAGAACAAGGAGGTGAGGTTTCAAGTTGCAGACAAGTTAAACAGCCAGTACTGTAATCTTGCATGGGATTAAAATTAAAAATTACATCATATTCCAAATTAGGAATACATTTTAAAAATGTATTTTGGAACATATAATCAACAAGTATCATAGATAGGCATAGCTATATTCAACAACAGACAGCAACACTATATTACACAAACCTCAATTCTATAAATGTTAGTTTTATCACATTATTTGGAGGTTTTTTTACATTGGTTACATTAAAGAAAAATTGCCAATTAGGATATACTGAACAGTGGACTTTGTCTATGGAACTAATGCAAGAAATATATTCTGCATTTTGGATCTTTCCCTGTACTTAATTGTTTGACTTAATTGTATTTATGTAGAATATCATGTGATCTGATTAGATACCATGCAAAACAAAGCTTTACACCGTACCTCACTACATAACAATAAGAAACCAAAACCTATTCATTTCTTTCCTTCTCAGACTTGATATTTGGCCAAGTAATGGATCACGTTGAGGCAGTGGCAGGATGAGACAGCTGGATTAACACTTACCCAGCAGAAACTACTACACAATAAACAGCAGCAACATTAAGTGTCAATTCAACTTTCCATTCATAACCTTGTCAAGGCCTGTTTACTTGTTGATCAAGCCGAGAATTGCTTGCCTGCATTATTCAGTACATTTGGCAGTACATTGATTTAGCTAATGAGACAAACCAAATTAGGGTTTTTAAAATCAGTGTTTAAAATAATTCAGATTAAAAACTAATGGGATTCAAGGGGAATGTGGTTTGTTTAGTCCAAACTTGGGTCGTGGGAAGAAGCAAAAGATGTTCATTAGATGTTTTGTTGACAGGAAGGCTATTTGCCTTGGGATTCCACAAAGAACAGAGCCAAATAAATCCCTTGATTTTTGTAATGCATGTAAAAGATTTACAGCTAAATGCAACACAAAGAATTTGCAAATCACTACCCTCGAATGGTACATAGAAAGGTTCCAATTCCCTCAACAGGAACATCTTATAGGGATATATTTAGGGTAACTAAAAAATACCAAAAGTGTAGTTGAGAATATTTTGCATCCATCCAGAAGTGATTTGGGTATCTGGAACTCACTGGTTCCACAATAGTTTTGCACAAACGGCAACAGTTAAATAAACCTATGGTTCTTAGCATACACAAATCTTTACAGCCAAAAACAATTAACTATGATAAGGTAGATAGACCCGACGGATTAATGTATCATTTGACTCTTCTATTTGAATTAGATAGTCAATGTAAAGAATATCATGAGGAAAGCAAGCTCTGACTCTCAAATGCAAAGTTAAACAGTAGTGTTATCATATCCCATTCTATTGGGTTCTGAAATCCAGATTAATATTTTACCCAGTGTGTATGAAGGGACTGCAGATACTGGTTTAAACCAAAGATAGACATAAAAAGATGGAGTAACTCGGGACAGGCAGCATCTCTAGCGAGAAGGAATGGGTGACGTTTCGGGTCGGACAACACCACCCATTCCTTCTCTCCAGAGATGCTGCCTGTCCCGCTGGGTTACTCCAGCTTTTTGTGTCTATCTAATATTTTACCCAGATGGATTGAGAATTCAACCTGTACTAAAAAAATTAAATGCTCAGTTTAGCTTGTTTATACAGAACCAGCCTAAAAATGCATATAAGTTTTGCAGTTACATTTTTTTTTAATTTAAAGGGAGTAGTACATTTTTTTATTTCAAATCTGCAAGTGATGTTTGGTTAATTTTCAGCAATAAAAGCCACGCCATACTTCAGCAACATTTTACACCCAAGTAACAGAAATGCACTTACCATAAACCACATGAATTAAAAAAAAAAAAAATCATGCAATTCACATTCTAAACAAAATGCTACAATTACTGGTTCACTAAGACATTTCTTTTCGAAAAGTTAATATCCAAAGCCTTTGGTGAATACAAAACATAGCTGAATTTACAAATTGGTAATATAACAAAAAAAGAAAATCAGGCAGCATAACTCTTTCTCGTCATGCTCCCTGCCACAGTAGGTTAAAAAAATTACACATCCATGTGTAGTGCTTTTATTCCAGGAAGTTAAATAGCAAGGACACTTTTATTCCTTTAAACATGATATTATTGACAGCTGTATGGTGCCCAGTAGAATCCAGACTGAGCCTCAGAATTTGTCTTGTTTAAGTGAAAGGAGAACAGCACCCGAGGAATTTCTATAGACCCACATCCTTTACCAGCAAGTTCACATTCAGAATCGGAATAGTGGGCCAAGGATGCAATTTTACAGAAATCCTCCTCCCCCCTTTTCATTTAAGGAAACACATGCCCCTTTGCCATTAGTATTTTCCCTTGAAGAACTAAAAGAACCAGTCTGCAACACACAATCATAATTTTCCAGTGGAAGGTGAGAGGGCCTAACCAATTTCCTTGAATTGTGAGGCATTTTATTCTTAATTACAGGTTCCAGATTCCTTTTACTAGTAGACTGGTGTTGAGCTGTCTGTTTAACTGAACTAGATTTACATTGTAAACTCAAATCTCCAGACTGATTAGAATGCAGCTTATCCAAGTCTGACTCCGAGGGGCAGAAAGAATTAAATGCTGCTTTTTTCTTCTCCAAAGACGCGGGTTCCTCCCTGTATTGGACCAGTTGCTGCCCCGACCGTCGCAAGTCATATACAGCCTCTGGGGCTTCCGAGGAAGCCAGCGGACCAGTTCTTTTGCCAAGCCAGTGACAAGCGGAAGCTTTCCTGCCATCCCATTCATAGGGAGGAACATCGGGAGACTGCGGGGTGCTCTTTGATGTTGCAGTGACCTTTGACAGATACAAATCAGTGAGTTCAGATTCCAAGCTGTCGGTGTCTAGGGACCTGCTCCTTTTGCTAAGTGATAATGGAGAAGGCAATGAAGGATTTAGTTTGTAAAGGCTACTGTGCCTTGGAAGACTGGCAACTCCCCAGCAAACTGCAAGCGAAGAATTCTGGGCACAGCTCTGAAACATTCTGTCGTCGCAATGGTGGTAGGGATCTTTCTCCAAGTAACTGTCATCAAAGGCCTCGTAAGATGCAGAGATCTCTTCGTCCGTGACCATTTCACTCTGCTGGTCGCATTCTTCCTCGTTCTCAACATCAACGACGTCAAACGTTACCATTGCTGGCAGAGCATGCATATCCTCTGCCAGCGACCCAGAGTCAGAGTTCCCAAGGCTTTCAGAAAGATTGGGATACAGTTTTCTGTTGGCTGTGAATTCAACTAAAGCCTGCGAGTAGTTGATAGCTTGTTCAAAATTCTCCTCAGCCTTTCCCATCTCTCGATAGTCAGAGGAACTTTCACTTAAACCATCAACCATTCCATTGTTCTGGACTATTTTCTTCATATTTTGATCCTCACAATTTTTCACTTCTTGACCCCACTTACCACAGCTTTCATTGCTGTATTCTTGTGTACACCCTGCTCCTGATATATTGTGAAGTTTTGATATGTTGTAGTTCTCACACATGTTCCGCTTACACATCAGGTATTTATTATCATTTTCCTTTGGACAAACTTTTTGGAGTTTTGCCCAGTTCTGCCCATCAGCTGCCTCAGACAGGTACTCAACTTTTGTCTTCCCAGTTTTGCTCACGTTACTTGAAATAAGTGGTTCTGTGTTCACAGCAGTTTGCTGATTTTTAGCAATGACGCCCACAGCATCTGTGCCCGTTTTACTAAATTCGGTCTCAAGTAGATCACCCGAGAATCTTTCCTTTCCCCTCATGGATGGGTCTTTCACGAACATCATTTTCCCATCCGACTCCCAACATGTTAGTTGCTGCTGTAGGTGATCTAATTTGATTTCATCTTCCTGAATAAAATAACATTTCTCTTGTTCTGAAGGAATCATAATGCTTTGCTTACTTGGAATACAAGGGACATTTGTGTCCACTGGTAAGGAAAAACTTAAAATGGATGTAAGTGATGTACCCAAAGAAGGTGGCTTGGTTTCCAAAGAATGCTCATCACTTGGAGGGGAGTTTATAAGACTATCATTCTGCTCAAAGAGTTCATACAAGGCGTCGCCACTGTAGCTGTCCCTTGGAAGTCGGTCATTTTTGCTTTCGCTAATACTGTCTCCTCCTTCCTCATCATGCCCTGGGGTGGTGGAGTCATAATAACCTTCATCGCTGTTCGGCGCCGACTCCTGATGGTCGCTCTGCGGCGTCACCAGTTCGCTGCTGTTGATTGCACTATCGGTGATCCCACGCAGCGAACAAGGATCCGACAAGTTAATATGCAGGGCCGAATGCTCCGCATCACTGGGCGACCGCAGGCACTCGCCGCCATCCTCGGCTATATTCTGGCTGCTGTCAAACATGGCACCCGTCCCTGTCGCTTTCTCCCACAGCACTTTAAGATACTCATCCTCCACCTCGTCGGGAGTTGCCATTTCTTCCCCGCCACCCTGATAAGTGACCAAGCAAGAGCTCCGTTTCCCCGCCGCTCTACTCCTCTCTCCCGACACCGTGCTTTCGGCAATACTATCGTCGTCGTGGTCGGCAATAATATCCCCACAACCCGTCAGGGAATCGAAGCTCTTCAGTGAAGTCACATCACCAAAAATCAAGCTGGCCTGATCAAAAGAATGCACAGATGGCGGGTCACGATCTATGCAAGTAGGTTTTACAATATCAGGCATGCTACCAAAACTGGAGTTCAGATTAGAAATAGCACCACCAGGCTTCCTATTTTGTGCCTTACATTCACCGACATTGATTTTCCTTACCTCTGTACCCGATGTCTCTAACTCACTCCTCTTATTTCTGGAGGGTTTATCGACTTTGAAAGCGCATGATTCAGGGGAAGAACTTGTACTGTTTGCGGTTTCAGCTTTATCCACAGAGTCACCTGTTCCTGCACAGTTCATTTTACATGAAGGCTTCAGATTTAGTTCCACCAAACCCTTCTTATATTCGACCCCCACTCCTCGGTGTGCCGTCGTTTGTTCTGCGTGTGCAAGAACCCCAGCGGCAGCAGCATGGTTACTGCCCTGTGGATCTCCTTTAGCCGAATCAACAGCTTTGTTCTTTCTGTGACGCCTGATGCTGTTAAAGAGACCCCTCAGGCCCTTCTTCGACCTCCGCTCAGCCAGGGGCTTGTCAGCGCTTCCCTTGGGAACGAAGCATTTAGTGTTCTCCGATTCTAGGGATTCACTTTTGCGGAAGTCGCACTGGACATTGTTGTCAAGTGCACAGTGCTCGCTCTTTGAGCCGCGCAAGGTTCTCGACGCCACGGAGCTCCAGCTGGACGAATCATGGCATCCGCTCCACGCGGTATCGAGCCCTTCTTTTTGGTTAACGTCCAAAGCCACTTCACTTATGCCATTGAGAGTTTTGCTTTTAGCGACTCCCTTTTTGGAGAATCCCTTTACTTGTCCTTTGTTCTTAATAGTGAAAAAGCTCGGTAGTGTGCAAATGCTCTTCCGTCCTCCAAACAGCTTAAATGCCGTTTTCCTCAGCTTCCCGGAAGATTGCTCGGTGTCAGTGGCATCAGCACAGTCGTACGGTGCGGGAACAGCTGCTCCCTGGGTCTGGATCCCTCTGGCAACTTCCCCACGGCCAGGAGACAAAGCCTTTGTTCCAGCCGTCTCCGCACTGCTGCCGGTTTCCATGGCAACTGTGTCCAAATACAGGTGCAATCAGCTGAAAATTGGATCAATCGCACATCGACCCACATCAGCACCGCAAAGTCTGGCGTATACCTGCTCAACCATTATCATCCTGAAACATAAAATGAGAAAATCAGGTTCTAAACAAAGGTGGAAAAACTTTATGTTATTATCTGACTGACTATTAGTGGCTGCAAACATAATTTAACTTTCACAGGCAACTTTAGAGTGTGGTCAAATTATTGCGCAAATTTGTCCTAAGCTGCAATTCCCTTAATTGGGGTATTGGAATACAATAATTTAATCGAAGATTACCAACCAACAGAAAACAAAGGAAAGATAATGACATTTTAAATGCAAATCAAATAATTTTTTTTAATCTTCCGGCCAGCTTACAAGCAACTTGTGGCACTGACTGGGCTGAGCTGTTTACAAAGATGCATCAAATGAGAAAAAATTTCGGAAAATTTCTAAACACATTAAATGCAGGACATCAGGTGTTGCTAAAATCCAGGCTTTCAATAGCTAAAAATTGATAATCGTATACAAAAGTCACTCGTGAGCACACAAAGGTAAAAAAGGAGAGAGAGAGAGGAAAATACATTAACAAAGACTCCGATCCAATGTGTCTCAACCTAAAAGTGCGATTCTCCACAGCTTCATTGTTTCCTTTGCCGGAGCAACGTGGTTGTGGGAAACATTGGGACCATAAATCACAACATTAAAAGGGTGCCTCAAAGATGAATTACCAGACCTAAATTATTGCAACAAGATTCATTCACCCCAATGTGTACGTACCCACAATCCAGCAATTTCACCACATGCAAAGAACCTCAGTGCAGAGGCTCACAAAAAGGTGCAAATAACTGGCCTCTAGCTTGGCTGGCAACAGAATCATCCAGTGTTTCATCTTCAATCAAACTCGCTGTTTGTCTTTGCTCCCAGTTGGAATGTTGCAACCCAGTAACAGCCAGCAATGCGAACCTACAATTTTTTCCAACATTTTCTGGAACTTTTTTTTTTTCCATCAGTTTTAGTTCAGTTTAGTTTATTTTGTTTAGTTTATTGCCACGTGTACCGAGGTACAGGGAAAAGCTTTTGTTGCGTGCTAACCAGTCAGCGGAAAGACTATACATGATTACAGTCGAGCCATCCACAGTGTACAGATACATATAAGGGAATAATGTTTAGTGCAAGATAAAAATCTCATTTGCGTGATTTACATCGTTGTGCAGCAAGCTAATTTGCACACGATAAAAAAAAACTACTTTTCATTCCTCCCATCACTGTGTGTGTGTGAGTGTGAGAATTTATCACGTAAATATATGTAATGTGACCAAAATGGAATGGCACTGTAGCGCAGCTGTAAAGCTGTTAACCTCAAAGCGCCAGTGACCCGGATTCAATCCTACCTGTGCTGTCTGTATGTAGTTTGTACGTTTTCCCTCTGACCAAGTGTGTTTGCTCCAGGTGCGCCTTTTTCCTTCTAAGACGTGCAGGTTTTCAGGTTAAGTGGCTTCTGTAAAGTACCCCTCGGGTGTAGGACATAGAACTAGTGTACAGGTGATCAATGGATAGTATGGACTTGGTGGGCCGCAGGCAGTTTCCACATTGTAGCTCGAAACTAAACTAAAGAATAGAATTATGTCTGTGTTGCCTCATCCAAATTTTTGCTGTCTCAGCTAACTTCAACTGAAACCTGTGCCTGCCTTTGACTTCTTGCATAAAGTGCCACTTATAAATTTACCAAGTAATGTAAAAAAATTGGAATTTTAACTATTAGCAGATAGTCATACTACTCATAAATTCCCTGAAGGTGGCAAAGGTGATGGTGCGAGGCATGTTTACCGTTATCGGGCAGAGCATTGGCTACAAGAAGACAATCCCAAAGCGCTGGTGTAACTCAGCGGCTCAGGCAACGTCTCTGGAGACGACAATTGGAGTTGGAACCCTTCTTCACTGACTGCAAGGGAGCAGGAAGGAAAGCTGGGAAAGAGAAGGTGCAGGAGAGAGCATGGCCGGTAATCGATGAACACAAGCCAGGGGGATATTTTGTTAGGCAGATTGTTGGACAAAGGCCAGAGATGAAAAGATAGGTGCAAGCCCGAGAAGAGTTGCGAATTATTAAGTGCAGGGATAAAAAAAGTTACGAATTGGAAACTGTGCAGGGGAAGATGAAGGGGAGAAACCAGCCCAAAGCTAGCTGGGGTTCAGGGGCGTACTAGAGGAAGGGGGCAGTTGTGAGTTACTTAAAATAGGGGAATACACTTGGCTTCGGCAAAGTGGTCGCTTTGAACCCTCCACGAACCGTGGCTAACCTTGCAACTGTGGCCTTCGTTTAGTTTAGAAATGCGGCGCAGAAGCAGGCCCTTCGGCCCATCGAGTCTGCACTGACCAACGAACCCTGCACATGAACACAATCCTACACACACTAGGGACAATTTACATTTCCCAAGCCACTCACCTCTCCGCCTCAACAGGCCCGTCGAACCTCTACGCCTCACCGGAACAGTCAAACCTCACTGCCTCACCGGGCCCGCCAAACCTCGCTGCCTCACCGGCCATCCAGGACCTCCTACGTTTCGCCCGCTGACCCGGACGGACTCCACTCCCCGCGGGCCTCCACCATCAACTCTCCTGATCCTCGCCGCTCCACCGCTCTCCAGCAGGCCGCAGCCGTCGCCTTACCCGAGTCCTAGGCTCAGCACCGGGCCTGAAGTCTTCACGCTGCAGACCCTGACTTCACGGGGTCTGACTGTGCTGGGTCCTAGTGCTCGTCCCAACTAACACCGGAAACCTCAGTGGTTGTTCCACTGGGACTCCCCCTTCCCCCTCAAACCATATGGCCCCAGGTCCTCCTCACCCACACTATGGTCCTCACACCCCCCTTCCTCCCTGACCACCCCCCCCCCCCCCCCCCCCCCCCCCCCATCCTCCGGCTCCAACCCCCATCCTTGCCGTGTGTTCACCATCTCCCATGACCTTCCCCACTCTCATACTGAATGGTCTGTCCTCAGCAGAGGCCTCACCTTTGTTCCCCTCCGTCCTCACCTCAATCAGTTCTGCATCCACCACGATGTGGAGCTCTTCTTCCGTCGCCTCCGCATCAAAGCGTTTGTCCATGGGAAGGAGCCCTCGCCTCCCCTCCCCCCCTCTGGCGCGCTGATCTCTACAAGGCTGAGGCCACGCGCCAACTCTCAGACACCTCCTCCTAATTATCCTTGGACCATGACCCCACAGGCGAGCACCAGGCCATGATCTCTAACACTATCACTGACTGCATGACTTCCGGCTCCCTGCCCCACCCAAGCCTCCAATCGTTCCCTAGCTCCCCGACCGCCCGATTTTCCTTACTTACAAACCTGGACCCTGACCCCACCCAGACGCTTGTTCTTGGCCCATGATCTCTTTCCACATCACTGACTGCATCACTATCCGGCCCTGGTCCCTACCCTACCCTCACACACCTCACACGTCTTCGTCTTCTCCAGGACATCCGTTTTCTAGGCCCCCATTCCCTCATCTTCACCATGGACGTCCAGTCACTCTACAACTCCATCCCCCACCAGGAGGGTCTTAAAGCCCTCCGTTTCTTCCTTGACCGCAGAACCAACCAATCCCCATCTACTGATACCCTCCTCCGCCTAGCGGAGCTGGTCCTTACCCTCAATAACTTTTCGTTTGACTCCTCCCATTTCCTCCAAATACAAGGCGTGGCTATGGACCCTAGCTATGCCTGCCTCTTTGTAGGGTACATCGAACAATCCTTGTTCGAGGCGTACCAGGGCCCCATCCCCAACCTCTACCTCCGCTACATTGGCGACTGCATTGGTGCTACCTCCTGCACCCACACACAACTCACTGACTTCATCCATTTCACCACTAACTTCCATCCGGCACTCAAATACACCTGGACCATTTCCAACATTTTCCTACCATTTCCAGACCTCACTATCTCCATCGCAGGTGACTCCTGACCGACATCCACTATAGTGCTATTCTTATAACAAATGTAAAGCACTTTGGGCAACGAGAGTTGTTTTTAAAAATGTGCTATATAAATAAATGTGACTTGACTTGACACTATGAACCCACTGACTCCCATGGCTATCTGGACTACACTTCTTCCCACCCTGCTTCCTGTAAGGACTCCATCCTCTACTCCCAATTCCTCAGTCTACGTCGCATCTGCTCCCAGGATGAGGTGTTCCACACCAGGGCATCGGAGATGTCTTCATTTTTCAGGGAACGGGGGTTCCCCTCTTCTACTATAGATAAGGCTCTCACCAGGGTCTCTTCTATACCCCGTAACTCTGCTCTCACTCCCCCTTGTCCTCACCTTCCACCCTACCAGCCGTCACATACAACAAATAATCCTCCGACACTTACGCCACCTCCAACGGGATCCCACCACTGGCCACATCTTCCCGTCTCCTCCCCTTGCTGCTTTCCACAGAGACCGCTCCATCCATAACTCCCTGGTCAATTCGCCCCAGACCACCCAAAACACCCCCTCTCCTGGCACTTTCCCTTGCAACCGCAGGAAATGCTACACTTATCGCTTTACCTCCCCCTTTGACTCCATTCAAGGACCCAAGCAGTCTTTCCAGGTGCGGCAGAGGTTCACTTGCACCTCCTCCAACCTCATCTATTGCATCCGCTGCTCTAGGTGTCAGATGCTCTACATCGGTGAGACCAAGCGTAGGCTTGCCGATCGCTTCGCTAAACACCTCCGCTCAGTTCGCATTAACCAACCTGATCTCCCGGTGGCTCAAAACTTCAACTCCCCCTCCCATTCTGAATCCGACCTTTCTGTCCTGGGCCTCCTCCATGGCCAGAGTGAGGCCCACCGTAAATTGGAGGAGCAGCACCTCAAGCAGCACCTTGGGCAGTTTACACCCCAGCAGTATGATCGTGGACTTCTCCAATTTCAGGTAGTCCTTACTTTCTCCTCCCCTTCTCAGCTCTCCCTCAGCCCACTGTCTCCGCTTCTTCCTTTCTTCTACCCCCCTCCCCACCGTCTGAAGAAGGGTCTCAACCCGAAACGTTGCCTATTTCCTGCGCTCCACAGGTGCTGCCTCACCCGCTGAGTTTCTCCAGCATTTTTGTCTAAGCCAATTTACCTACATACCTGTACCTCTTTGGAGTAAACCAAAGGTCTCGGAGAAAACCCACGCAGGTCACGGGGAGAAGTTACAAACTCCGTACAGATACCAACCATAGTCGGGATCAAACCCGGGTCTCCAGTGCTGCAAGCGCTGTAAGGCAGCAACTCAGTTCTGCGCCGCCGTGTCACCCTGGTGCAAAGTGCAAGTAATGGCAGAACGATGGTTCATTTCCTACACACAGCACTAACCCATATAAAAGTGCTGAACATCACCTTCCCCAGTCATTTCAGTTTTTGTTTAAAGGGCAGCCAACAGATGCAGAACAAGATACTTTATTTCCAATGGTCACCAGATACATAGTGAGCAAACATAACGTGCTGGAGGAACTGAGTGGGTCAAGCAACATTTCTTTAGAGTGTATAAAGGGCAGCAGAGTGGTGCAGCTGGTAGAGCTGCTGCCTCACAGGGCAGAGACCCAGGTTCGATCCTGACTGATGGTGCTCTGAGTGGAGATTGCACATTCTCCCTGTGACTGCATGAGTTTCTGGCTTCCTCCACATCCCAAAGATGTGTGGGTTTGTAGGATAATTGGCCTCTGTAAATTGTCCCAAGTGCATAGTGAAACTCATTGAAACTTACCAAATAGAGAAAGGCCTGGATAGAGTGGATGTGGAGAGTCAAGTTCAAATGTTCAAGTAAGTTTATTGTCATGTGTCCCTGTATAGGACAATGAAATTCTTGCTTTGCTTAAGCACACAGAACATAGTAGGCATTTACTACAAAACAGATAAGTGTGTCCATATTGTGTCTTGGACCAGAGGGCAAAATAAAAGAACATACCTTCAGTAAGGAGATGAGGAAGAATTTCTATAGTCAGAGGGTGGTGAATCTGTGGAATTCATTGCCACGGAGAGTTGTGAGGACGTCATTGGCTATTTTTAAAACAGAAATTGACTGCTTGGTGATTAGCAAGGGCATCAAAGGGAATGCAGAGAAGGCAGAAGAATGGAATTGAGAGGGAAAGATAGATCAGCCATGATTGAATGGCGAAGTAGACTTAATGGGCCGAACAGCCCAATTCCGGGACTATGACTTATGAACATGGGAGTGGATGCAAAAGTGGGATAATTTAGGACCAGTGTGAATGGGTAATCGATGTTCCTTGGGCCAAGGAGCCCATGTCCATGCTGCATCATTCAATCAATCTTGCAACACGAGGCCTAAAGAAATCTTGTTCATATGTTCAGAGATTTCTTTGATTGATTTGAGAATTTTGTTAAACCTTGCAAATTAAGCTCACACTGCATTACTAACAATAAAGACATGCAGCACCGTAAAGAAAATGTGCTCTGTCTACCACAGCAATCACCATCTCCCCAAACTTTTTCCAACATTGAATGCTGGAGTAACTCAGTGAGACTGGGGCAGCATCTATGGACAGAAGGAATGGGTGACGTTTCAGGGCAAAACAACCCATTTCTTCTCCCCAGAGATGCTGCCTATCCTACTGAGTTATTCCAGCATTTTGTGTATATCTTCAGTGTAAATCAGCATCTGCTGTTCCTTCCTACGCTCTTCCACCATTACTTTAACAGGGGCTAACTGGCTTTGTTAAATTGCCTTCAATGTATAGGATGCAAAACCGGAATAACATGGAACTAGTGTACTGGCAATCACTGGTCAGCATGGACTTAGTGGGCCGAAGGGCCTGTTTCCACACCTTTCCACACTATATCTCTAAACTAAACTAAAAGCAACATTTTCATTCCCACACCACATCACTCAAGATCTGTCACAATTTCCCTATTTCCAGGTATTCGATTGCTTCACCAAAATTGATCATTTCAATGCAGAAGTTTGCATTTGCCACCGTAATCTTAAAAAGTTTCTCAGAGTACCTTGAATCATTGGCCAAATGCTGCATACCAATCTAGCACACCGGTTAATACATTAGAATTTGCAACATTGGCAGAATTGTAATGCCAGCAATACCGTCACATCAATCAAAACCATGTAGTCTTTGTGCCCTCTTTGCCAGCTATACTCATGTAGATGTATCAAACAAAATAAGCAAATGGATGACCATTTAACACATGAACCCGACAAACTTGTCTAGACCAAGAGATCAATTAATACATTTGAACTAAATCAATATCTCCAGAAGCAGGTAGACAGGGGCTGGATGTATAATGACAAATCCATTTATTTTAAAATACAGGAAGGTTATGGAAAGGATCTTAATGTCTTTTACCTCAGAGTCATGCAGCATGGAAACAGGCCCTTCGGCCCAACTTGCCCACACCGACCAACATGTCCCATCTGCACTAGTCCCACCTGCCTGCGTTTGGCCCATATCCCTCCAAACCTGTCCTATCCATGCACCTGTCTGTTTCTTAAACGTTGCGATACGACTTGCCTCGACTACCTCCTCCGGCAGTTCATCCCATACACTCACCACCGCAGTGTTTGAGCCGGCCCGTTTGCGGGGTTCGGTGATCTGCGGGACTGTTTGTGCCATCGCCCGGTGGGGAATCGCCTCAGCGCAGAGGGAGAAGAGGAGGGAAGAGACTGCAGCCCTAAGATTTTTGCCTCCACCACAGTGAGGAGGTGATTGGAGGATACACTGTGGTGGATGTTAATTTGTGTTTAGTGTTGTTTATTATTGTATTATTTTATGTACGACTGCAGGCACGAAATTTCGTTCAGACCATAAGGTCTGAATGACAATAAAAGAATTCAATTCAATTCAATTTGTATAATAATAATAATAATAATAATATCTTTTATTGTCATTGCACGTCAGTGCAACGAGATTTAGTATGCAGCTCCAACCGATGAAAAAGAAAAGTAAATAAATAAATAAGCTGTGTGTCGTGACCATCCGAGGGAGACAGTCCGGGGGGGGCACTCAGCAGGGCTGGTTCAGAGCCGCTATAGCTCTTGGAATAAAGCTGTTTCTGAGTCTGGAGGTTCGGGCGTAGAAGACCTTGTAACGTCTGCCGGAGGGAAGTAGTTCGAACAGTCCGTTACAGGGGTGTGATGAGTCTTTATGGATGCTGACGGCCTTCCTGAGGCACCGTGTGTGGTAGATGCCCTCCAAGGCTGGTAGCTCTGTCCCAATGATCCTCTGCGCTCTGTGGACGACGCGCTGAAGAGCTCTCCTCTCCGCCTCCGTGCAGCTGAGATACCACACAGAGATGCCATACGTTAATATGCTCTCTGTGGTGCAGCGGTAGAACGTTGTCAGCAGCTGTTGGGGCAGACCAGTCTTTTTTAATGTCCTCAGGAAGAACAGTCGTTGCTGTGCCTTCTTGACCAGTGCAGCGGTGTTGGTGGACCATGTGAGGTCCTCTGAAATGTGAGTGCCCAGAAACTTAAAGCTGGACACTCTCTCCACACTTTCCCCGTAAATGGAGATTGGGGCGTATTCTCCATTATGGGACCTCCTGAAGTCAATAATCAGCTCCTTGGTCTTGGAGGTGTTTAGTGACAAGTTGTTACTTGTCACTAAATGCATTTTGTTGTCTCTGTACTGTACACTGACAATGACAATTAAAATTGAATCTGAATCTGAATTACGTGTGCACCAGTCCGCCAGGTTCTGCACCTCCGCTCTGTATTTTGTTTCATCACCGTTGGTGATCAGCCCAATCACTGTTGTGTCGTCTGCAAACTTCACGATGGTGTTGGTGTCGAATGCAGGAACACAGTCGTGAGTGAAGAGGGAGTAGAGCATGGGGCTTAGTACACAGCCTTGTGGTGTGCCGGTGCTCAGGGTGATAGTGGAGGACAGGTGCGGGCCCAGTCTCACTGCCTGCGGTCGCTCCATCAGAAAGTTCAGGATCCAATCGCATATCGGCGAGCTGAGGCCTAGCTGGTGGAGTTTGGTGGTGATGACCGTATTGAATGCAGAGCTATAGTCAACGAAGAGCATCCTCACGTACGTGCCCTGTCTGTCCAGGTGAGTCAGGACAGTGTGAAGAGCCAGAGAGATGGCATCCTCTGTTGATCTATTTGCCCTGTATGCAAATTGATGAGAGTCCAGTGAGGCAGGGATGCTGGATTTGATATGGGAGAGGACCAGCCTTTCGAAGCACTTCATTGGGATTGGAGTTAGGGCAACCGGGCGGTAGTCGTTCAGGTTGGTGACTTTGGACTTTTTCGGCACCGGCACTATGGTGGCTGTTTTCAGGCACTTGGGGACCGTTGCCAGAGATAGAGATAGATTGAAGATTCTCGTGAATACCTCCGCCAGCTGTACAGCACAGTCCTTTAGTACCCTTCCCTGTACTCCATCCGGGCCTGCAGCCTTGCGTGGATTGATCCTACGCAGAACGCACTGTACCTCCTAAAAAAGTTACCCTCAGGTTCCTATTAAAACTTTCTCTCCCCTCACCTTAAACCTATATCTGCTATGTGAGGTGTATAACCAAGATAGCGTAATTACACAGCTCTGGACAAAATGAACTAGATTTCAGTCTTGGGTGTAGAAACAGACCAACGCCAACCAGCTCACCACCACCCATCCCACCCTTCCTATATCCCACCATTTTAAAACAAACATTGTCATAATTCCCTTAACATCTAAACTATTTCTACTTACAGAGATATGGTTTCTATTTCAATGCTATAAATAATGTATTGATATATTGCATTAACCCATGTCAAGATAGAATATTAGCATCACCCAACTTTGAAACAGCTGATGTGCAATGAATACCAAAATTGCAATCACGATTCAAAAGATCCATTTTTCACCAACTAGCAATCTATTACAATTAAGTTATTTTTTACAATTTATAATCAGAAAAAGTGAAGAGAGAATAAACTGACCAGATGCTTAAAATCACATTTCCACTCAAATCTATTGCATGATGTAATCCCAGGCAATATCCCAGATATTAATCTATGCCCATAAATGGAAAATTAAAAATACAGTCCTAATTTCAATTCTACTGCCATAAGGAACAGGAGTAGAAGTAGGCCATTCGGCCCATCAAGTCTACTCCGCCATTCAATCATGACTGATCCATCTCTTCCTCCTAACCCCATTCTCCTGCCTTCTCCCCATAACCTCTGACACCTGTACTATCAAGAATCTATCTCTGCCTTCAAAATATCCACTGACCTGGCCTCCACAGTATTCTGAGGCAAAGAATTCCACAGATACACCACCCCGTCCTCCTTTGTCAACACCAAAACGTGGCGACACTTGTGGACTGCCAAGTGAGGTCTGATATATGATTTTACCAGGTTGAATGCAAAACAAAGCATTTCACTGTACCTAGGTACATGTGACAATAAAGTATAATTAAATCATTAGACGACTCTGTACTACACTATTATATTCAACACTTTATGCATTGTTCATTAAAATAAACATATCACAGGTTAAATTTAAATGATAAATAGGCCAAATTAACAGATGAATAAAGTAAGATTTTTTTTCAGGATTTTTTTTTTAAACAACCCTGGTGTAACTCGGAAGCAGTGTGCAGCTATGTTATTGGCAACCAGGAGATTGTGAACTTACCCTCAGGTTCCAGACACTTTAAACAATGCTTGGTCCCTCTCCAAGGTACAGCAATAGTGTCACTGTGGTTTTACTCTTGGCACGCTGGCACCAAAACAGCAAACAGCTCACTGTGGGCCAAGCATCCTCCCTCCAGCCACCCCATGTACAATTGATTCATGGAGTGTTACAGTGTGGAAACAGGCCCTTCGGCCCAACTTGCCCACATCGGCCAACAATGTCCCAGCATTATCAGTCCCACCTCCATATCCCTCCAAACCAGTCCTATCCATGTACCTGCCTAACTGTATCTTAAATGTTGGGATAGTCCCTGCCTCAACTACCTCCTCTGGCAGCCTGTTCCATGCACCCATCACCCTTTGCATGAAAAACGTTAACCCCTCAGATTGCTATTGAATCTTTTCTCCTTCACCTCAAACCTCTGTCCTCGTTTCACCTACTCTGGTGAGTAGTTGGTGAGAGGTTGTAGACAAATGTCACGGTTGCACAGAATTGACGGGGGGGGGGGGGGGGGGAGAGTGAGGGAGTCTGCCTGTTGATGACACTGGGGGAAACTTTGTGGAGTGGCTGCACAGTGTTTACAGCCCCAGTGATGGTGATGTTGGAAGGGTGAATGAGAGGGTGAGTGGGAGAGAGACAGGGGGAGAGAGACAGGGGGAGAGAGACAGGGGGGAGAGAGACAGGGGGGAGAGAGACAGGGGGGAGTGGGTGGGTGAGGGGGTGAGTGAGGAGGTGAGTGAGTGAGGGGGTGAGTGGGTTTGTGAGGGGGTTTGTGAGGAGGTGGGTGAGTGAGTGGGTGTGAGTGGGGGGGGGGAGTGAGTGGGGGAGTGGGGGAGTGAGTGAGTGGGTTTGTGAGTGGGTGGGTGAGTGAGGGAATGAGTGAAGCAGCCTGCTGGAGACCAAAGATACTAGAGGAGCTCCTCTAGTATCTTTGCTGGAGACTCACCTGCAGAGCCCCGGTCGGCGCCTCACTCATTACACGGCACCGCTCCCAGCCACTGCCCGGCTCTGGGCCCGACCCAGCTCCAGCTCCTTCTTTCCCCTTCCTCCTTTCTTTTTCCTTCTCCTCTCTTGTTTTTCTTCCCCTTTCCCCTTCTTCTCTCTCCTCTTTCTTTCCCCTTCTCTTTCTCTCCCCTCTTTCGTTCTTCTCTCTCCTCTTTCTTTCTCTTTCTCTCTCACTCCCTCCCTCCTTCTCCCTCAGCCCCGCCCCACCCACCCCCCGGCAATGGAACCAGCGCGGCGGCGGCGCAACCCCGCTCTCACCGGGACAGGACAGGACAGGCCGGGCCGGGCCGCTCACCTGCTGCTGCTGCCGCCTCCCCGACACACAGGCCCGGTTACTCCCGGCCGGCCTCCGCCAGGCCCAGGCCCTGACGACCAGACATCCTATAGGATCCTTGCTGGCGACGCGCGGTGGGTGGGCGGGCTTTCCTTGCACGCAGGGAGCAGCAGAGATTTATAGAGCAGAGTATCTTTGTATCTTTAGAGGATACTCCTCTAGTATCTTTGGGGAGCAGCAACTTAGAGAGTCACCCAGTGTGGAGCCTGGCCCTCCCACCCAACAACGTAATGTCCCAGCTATACTAGTCCCACCTGCCAACATTTGGTCCATATCCCCCCAAACCTGTCCTATCCATGTACCTGTCCACCTCTTTCTTAAATGTTGGGATCAAAGATCTTAGAGCTTGGGATAGTCCCAGCCTCAACTATCTCTTCTGGCCAGTGGCGGACTGGGTCTAAAAATATTTAGTCTGAAGAAGGGGTTCGGCCCGAAACGTTACCTATCTCCTTCGCTACATAGATGCTGCTGCACCCGCTGAGTTTCTCCAGCATTTTTGTCTAAAAATATTGGTTGCCAGGAGACAATGGGGGCCCACTTCATCAGGGGCCCACTTGATATAGGGGGCCCAGCTCATCAGGGGCCCACTTGCCATCGGGCAAGCTGACACCCTGGCCAGTCCACCACTGCCTCTGGCAACTTGTTCCATACACCCACCACCCTTTGTGTGTGAAAAAGTTACCCCTCAGATTCATAATACATCTTTTCCCCTAACCTACATCTTAAACCTACCTACCTCCTTTGTTCCTCGATTCGCCTACTGTGGCCAAGAGACTCTGTGCATCCACCTGATTTATTCCTCTCATGATTTTATCCACCTCTATAGAGCCAACAATAAATGATTAACATAGAAACAAAGAACTTCAGATACTGATTAACCTCAGTTTTCAATGGTTAGAATTACCTACCTAACTTTGATTAACTACTATTCCAATGCCTATAATTCCATGCTTAGCTTTAACATTTTGAGTGTAGACAGGTAGCTTTGCAGAATTACATTTTTACAATGGTTCTTGGTTTCTTGGTCCTCCAAAATATTCCAAATGGAATTTAAACTGGAGATGGTGGAGGAAGGACTTAAGGCAGAAAGAATTATTGGTAAGAAAGAGCTACTTTAAATTTAGTTGCATCTGGTTGGGTAACTATAGTTGGGTGGAGATTATTCCATGCTTTAATTGTGCGGGGGAAGAACTAATTGCTGTACACATCTGTCTTTGTAGCTGGAATCATAAATTGGATCGAACGCCCTCATCTGCTCCTAATTGGTTAGGGTTGGTGTAGGTCTTGTAATCAACGTCGAGCTGACCATTTAACATTTTGTAAAAACAGGTCAAACGGTGAGCTTCACGTCTGTCTTGGAGAGGGTTCCACCCCAGAGAATTCAGAAGTTTGGTAACACTCGCTTCTCATAGGTATTAGAAACAAATCGAGCTGTCTTTGGACACGTTCGATGGAAGAAATGTTTTTATTTGTGTATGGGTCCCATGCTGCAACTGCGTAGTCCAAATGAGGTCTAACGAGGGTGAAGTATAGCTTCTCCTTGACAGAAGTTGAACAATGATGGGAATACACGGTAACTGCCAAGACACCTCTCGTTCAATGGTGCTTTATTGTCCCCTGTGCACTGCACATTGAAATTATTTTTGCATAGTTCACACATGCACGAGTCATTGCATTTTGGCGCCATTCACAAGTGCTCAATGTACTGGAGCCGCTGCTGATCCAGGTAAGCCCCTGGCTGCTGCAGGGCCTCCTCCATCACCCTCGACCGGCTCAGCCCATGACCGACATCCCTCTCCTCGCCCGACCGCCTTTGTGTCCGGCAAAAGGCGCTGGAGACAATACCCCGGTCCCTCTCCTACCGGCCCACTCCTCGCATCCGCCGTTGCCAGCGGATCGCACCTTTTCGATTCTCCGGTCTTCAGGACCGAGCTCAGCAGCTTCTGAGCTTCCCCCCTGCAGGCCGCAGCCCGCCAGGTCCTTCTTCATGGTGACGAGCCAGGCTCTGAATGCTCAAACACCGAGTCGGTCTACCCCACAACAGAATGGGAAGGAGTTTTTGTACAGTTTGTTAGCCACAGGGAAGATCTACTGTGGCGTTCTGTCCTGCATCTTGGTGGAACCAGTCTGTTGCTGAATGTGCTCCTCAGGTTGACTAGTGTGTCATGGAGGGGGTGAGCTGTATTCTCCAAGATGCTCCGCAGCTTGAGGAGCATCCTCCCCTCCAAGACCACCTATTCAGAAGGAGCAGGATGCACATCAACAAATGCCATAATGGGGAGAGCTTAAATTACCTGCGAAATGGCCAAAAGGGTATAAGGTAACGACAGCTTATTCAGTGTAGCATCAGTGAGAATCAGATTTAATAACAAAGTCAGAGAAAAATGTAACATGAATTTTTAAAAGCACTACAATGTTTTAATGCAGATATTAATTGCTGTCACATTAACTGGCAAAATTTTAATTATATTGTTTATGATCAGATTCCCTAAATATTTGATGGCAATTAATTTGATGTATTTCAGAAAACAGCCATTAGAGCCATCTAATGGTCAGAGCTTGTAACTATATTTTAATGAGTGATGGCAACATTGAAATGTTAATATCGCAATTTACAATGTTACAATGCTTAACAGTAAACCATAACTAAAGGTCTAGACCTAAATCAAAGGGCATAGCCTCAGAATGAAAGAATGTACCTTTAGAAAGGAAAGGAGGTGGAATAACTTTAGTCAGAAGGTGGTGAATCTGTGGAATTCAATGCTACAGACGGCTGTGGAGGCCAAATCATTTGGACATTTTTAGCAGCAATTGACAGGTTCTTGATTAGTAATGGTGTCAGGGGTTATGGGGAGAAGGCAGGAGAATGGAGTTGAGAAGGAAAGTCATGATTGCATTGCAGAGTATATTCGATGGGCCAAATGGCCTAATTCTGCTCCAATGACATGGACATGAACATCGAGAATTTGGGTTTATACATAGGAAATGTGCTTTTCTGACATTTGATTTTGCCATATTTTGAAACAACCTGGGATGGATATTTTATATATAGAAGCACGTTAAGGAATTATACTTATGCTGTATGAATGCAGCAGATTAGCAAAGCCTATCAGTATTAATGGTTCAGGAACAGCTTCTTCCCACTACCCATCAGGCTATTAAACATTACAACCTCCAAATAAGTTCTGAACTACATAGACTTGGGCATATTGGTCTTGTCTTTTTCACTATCATTGTTCATTTGTCTTAGGTGGGTGTGGGCTGCTGCAAGTAAGAGTTTCCTTGTTCTGTTTGGGATATATGGCAATAAAACACTCTTGATTCTCTTGACTCTTCAAGAGATGTGACACACTCTAGGGTGCACTCTCAACTCGTTATAATAGACAATAGGTGCAGGAGTAGGCCGTTCGGCCCTTCGAGCCAGCACCTCCATTCAATGTGATCATGGCTGATCATTCTCAATCAGTACCCCGTTCCTGCTTCTCCCCATATCCCCTGACTCCTCTATCTTTAAGAACCCTATCTAGTTCTCTCTTGAAAATATTCAGAGAACCGGCCTCCACCGCCCTCTGAGGCAGAGAATTCCACAGACTTGCAACTCTCTGTGTGAAAAAATGTTTCCTCATCTCCGTTCTAAATGGCTTACCCCTTATACTTAAACTGTGGCCCTTGGCTCTGGACTCCCCCAACATCGGGAACATGTTTCCTGCCTCTTGCATGTCCAAACCCTTAATAATCTTATATGCTTCAATAAGATGCCCTCTCATCCTAAATTCCAGAGTATACGTGCCCAGACGCTCCTTTCTCTCAGCATATGACAGTCCCACCTTCCCGAGAATTAACCTTGTTAACCTAAGCTGCACTCCCTCAATAGCAAGAATGTCCTTCCTCAAATTAGGGGTCCAAAACTGCACACAATACTCCAGGTGTGGTCTCACTAGAGCCCTGTACAACTGCAGAAGGACCTCTTTGCTCCTATACTCAACTCCTCTTGTTATGAAGGCCAACATGCCATTCGCTTACTTTCATGGACTGATGAGCAAGGACCCACAGATCCCATTTTACTTCCCCTTTTCCCAACTTGGCACCATTTAGATAATAATCTTCCTACCTGGTTTTGCAACCAAAGTGGATAACCTCACATTTATCGACATTAAACTTCATCTGCCATGATCTGCCCACTCCCCCAACCTGTACAAGTCACCCTGCATTCTCATTGCATTCTCCTCACAGTTCACACTGCCACCCAGCTTTGTGTCATCTGCAAATTTGAATCCCTTCATCTAAATCATTGATGTATATTGTAAATAACTGTGGTCCCAGCAACGAGCCTTGCAGTACCCCCCTAGTCACTGCCTGCCATTTTGAAAGGGACCCGTTAATCCCTACTCTTTGTTTACTGTCTGCCAACCAATTTTCAATCCATACCGCCAATACCATGTGCATGGCCGTCGGAAGGGGGGGGTGCAATGGGTGCACCTTTTTTTTCCAGAGTAAAAAAAAATCCAGAGTAAAAAAAATGGGGGCACAATATGTTTTTATTCTACACCAGGCCAGAGGGAGCCTTGCCGTTGGGTTCCTTGGCCCTCTTGCAGCCGTACAGCCACTGGATGACCCTGGCGTTGCGCTCGATGACCGAGAGGGCAGAGGCCGGGAGCTTGTTCATCCACCGGAACGGCTGCGAAACTTGACGGCAAGGCTTTCGAAGGCGGCGTCGGCTGCAAACTTCTCCCTGGCCGGGTTCTCGATCATCTCGGGCTCGAGTCCGCAGTGTTCGAAGAAACTGTCCAACCCGAGCAGGCTCAGGAGAAGTGGCAGCGGAGGTCAGAGTGTTAGCGCTGCAATTCTGCATCACCAGGGTGCTGCTGGCGTTGTTATTTGTGCACCCTGGGATGATGCTGGCCAAAGATCCTAGAGGAGCTTTGATGCTGGGGTGGGGACTGGGGTAGGGGGGAGTGGAGGGGAGGGGGGGAAGTGGAGGTGAGGGGAGAGGAGGGGGGGAGGGGAGAGGGAGGGGGGGGGGGGAGGGGAGAGGAGAGAGGGAGGGGAGAGAGAGGGGGGTAAGGAGGGGGGGAGAGGGGAGGAGCGGGACAGTGAGGGAGAGGAGGGGAGGGAGAAGGAGGAGGGGAGAGGAGAGGAGAGGAGGGGATAAAGGGGGTAAGGAGTGGAGGGGGCAGTGAGGAGAGGGGGGAGGAGAGAGCAGCAGGGAGCAGGCAATGGAGAGCGAGCAGTGGGCTTCAACCAAAGGAGGAGAGAGGGGTGGGTGGGGGGACGACACTCGCAGCGCGAGCAAGAAGGCGCAGACTTCAAAGTGTCAGATTTTTGAAGATTTTCATTAATAACTCGAGAAATAAAGCATGACATTTTCAGATAAGGCGATTTTGGACTCCAGGGGGGAAATGTCGGAATATGTACAAATTTTACCGTTAGCATGTCATTTTTTTCGAGAAGATGTAATTATACACAAACAAACACCAAATGGCCTATTCCTGCACCTATTGACTATTGTCTGTAATAAATCGAACCTTTTCACCCAGAGAGTTGTGAATCTGTGGAATTCTCTTCCGCAGACGGCAGTGGAAGCCAATTCACTGGATGTTTTAAAGAGGAAGTTAGATTTATCTCTTTGGGCAAAAGGAATCAAGGGATATGGGGAAAAAGTAGGAATGGGATACTGATTTTAGATGATCACCCATGGTCATATTGAATGGTGGGGCTGGCTCGGACCGAATGGCCTACTCCTGCATCTGTTTCTCTATGTTTCTATGCCTCTACTTCCACTTAGCTGCATTTAAGCGGCTTTTAGTCTTTTAAGATACGTGGGTTTGTAGGTTAATTGGCCTCTTTAAATTGTCCCTAGCATGTAGGGAGTGTGTGCGTATAAGTGTGAATGGGAGATCGATGGGTAGTGTGGGTCTGGTGGGCAGAAGGACCTGTTTCCATGCTATATCTCTAAATTGAACTAAATTAAACTAAATATTAAGCTCAAGAGACACAAAATTATTTCTGTATACCAGCAACCCTTTCTCTTTCCACTGAGCTGAGTGCCTCTAATATTTTCTATGTTTCAGACTACCAGCATTTTGATTTTTAATTATATTTCTTCATTTAGGTAATTAGCCTGTATATATGAACTGGGAATCAAAGCAGATGTTTGAAATGCCAATATAATTCTACACAATTATATAGCAGATGCAGAACAACCTGCTGTATGCCGACTTCTTATTTATCAACCAGGTGCTGATTACATCAATTCTACTGTGCAGGCCTTGGGTATAATTACACTGCTGATCCAAGGAATTGTTTGCCCACACTTTACAGGAGCTATTTATCCACGTCAGAGAGCTCTTTCCCCTTTGATGATTTGCATTAGCACAAATATGTTAGTTTACACACTGAAATGTTACTGGAAAATATAGATGGATTATTTCATCAGAAAATATTGGATTTTTTCCAATATTGGATAGGGTTCCGCAAATGAATAATGTCATGATTAGATTTCCCTTCGTTTGAGTTTAACCGCAAGATTAATAATAACCCCAGTTCTCACTCCACCTGATGTAGTCATCACTTCAATGAGTGGAAATGAATCACTTTGAAATGGGTACTTTGTGCTGGGATCAAATGATAACATTAACTTAATTAATGATAGGGATCTGACTTCAACAATTTCTCTTTAACTACTCAGAACTTAGAAGGTTTATTTTTTCTTCATTTTTTCTTTTCTGATTGTGGCAGGTACTGAGACGTGGTGAAAAACAGCCAAATCGTATTATATATGAACACAATCAAGCAATAGACAAATACAAAAGGTAGCACAAACAGAATAAAATGCCACAATGCAGAATATAGTGTCAGAGCATTGAACCATTAGTTACAGAGAAACTGTAGATAAGCAAAAAAAGTGCAAGCCCACTCCGAGGTGGGTTGGGAGATCAGAACTAGAGAATCGGAAGGTTGTTCAGTAGTCCGATGACAGTGGGGAAGAAGCTGTTCCAGAATCTGGAGTAGATGGAATTGATGAAGGGGGGAGGATAGAGGCGAGAGGGAAAGGCGGGTTTGGGGAATGCTACATCTACAATTCCCTGTAATTATTTTGCAGTCTTGGGCAGAGCTGTTGCCAAACCGAGCTGTGATGTATCCCGATAAGATGCTTTTTCCGCTGTTTCTGCATAAGTCAGTAAGAGTTATAACAAACTTCTGCAGTCTTCTGAGGAAGTAGTGACATTGTTGTGCTTTTGTGTCCGCAGTTTCAATGGGGTCGGTGCAGGACTGATTGTTGGTGATAGATTAACTGAGAAACGTGAAGCTCTCGACTGTCAGCATTGATGCTGACAGGGGTGTGTACACCACCTATTCTCCTGAAGTCAATAATGAGCTCCTTCCTCTTGTGCTTTTTGTGTCTAGCTTCGGTTTAAACCAGCATCTGCTATTCCTTCCTACACATCTCTGGAGAAAAATGGATAGGTGATGTTTTGGGTCGTGACCCTTCTTCAGCTCTAGACTCTTCTTCCAACTATCAAGGCCCATTGGATACCAAATGCTATTTGAAATGCTATTAGACAATCTTAGATGCACAGATTGACCAATACCTGCACATAACTAAGCAATGAAAGTGAGGGTGAAAATGGATTTCGATCCTACTTTTTGATTGTAAATTTATCAAATAAATCCTTTTTGAAAAGGTTGACTATTTAAATGGACTATGGTTTTGTAATTGCAATGCATTGTGTGCTAAAGATCCAGCATTATAGTTTTCCCTTTGGGCACTGCAGATGTCAGCCACCGTGTGGCGCTTCGATGGCAACCTCGCCTAAAGTCTGTCTGTCCTTTTCATCTTTTTTTGTTATTTTTAGTGTGTTTTAAAAGTTTGTGTTAATGTTCTCTAATTTGTTTTATGTGGGGTGTGAGGGAGGGGGGATGGGGGGTACTTTTTTCATTCTCTTACCTAGCCGGAGATGCGATTGTTTTCCGGATCATATCTCCGGCCCTGTGAACCTAACATCATGGAGCTGGAGACCTTGCCCGGTACTGACTTTGAGCCCCACCACGGGGACGTGGACTTACCTTTGGATCGGATCCCTTGCCTTTTGGCGCTCCAACCGCGGCCTGCGGACTTCAACATCGAGAGCTCGCAGTCTCGGGTTGAGACCGGCATCGGGAAGCTCCAAACGACGCACAACATTCGACTAGTCCCGACCCAGGGTAGATCGCCCAGCGTGCCGATCTGAGATTCCCCCCCGATGCAGGAGTTTGATCGCCCCGACGAGGAAAGCCCACCGCCGGCTACGGGAGTAAGATCGTCCCGTCAACGGAAGGTTAGAGGCCCCCGACCACGGGAGAACAAAGAAGGGAGAGATTGAACTTTTTTCGCCTTCCATCAGTGAGGAATGCGGAGGAGTCACTGTGGTGAATGTACATGTTAAAATGTATTTTGTGTGTTCTGTTGCTGTTATTGATATGACTGTATGACAAATGAAATTCCTCCTATGTTGCAAAACATACTTGGCTAATAAAATATGATTATGATAACAGGCTGGGGTAGTTGGGGCCTGGTGTAGCTGGGTCAAGTTATCTCAGCCAACAGTGGATTTCGGTTTTGGGAAATCACCATTCAGGGAACTTTGCTCAGGGAGTTTAGAAATCAGGGTTTCGAAGTATTGGGTGATTTGGTGCAGTAAGGTTCAGGAATCTAGGTGTGTTGCCGACCAGGGGCATTGAGAGAATTGGAACCTTGGACGTCTTGTGGGAAGGGGCGAGGATTCAGGATCAGATTGGGAGATGGAAGTGCAAGTTCATGCAATCCCATGAAGGGACAGATTATTATGTAAATGGAGAAACCCGCAAAGAAGTGAAGTAGATGTTCTTATGGATAGTTCACAAATTGGTATTCAGCAGGTCCAACAAAGTTAAAAAGGCCAACATTATTTATTGCAAAGGAATTCGAGTTTAAGAATAGACAGGCTTTGTTAACGTCATACAGGGTGAGACCACACCTGGAATACTGAGTGCAGTTTTGGTCTCCTTACCAAAAAAAGGATATAGAAAAGGATTGGAAACAAACTTAGAAGTCAACTCTTGTGTGGTCTACTATCTTACACTCTAATTAGTATGATTGTGCCTAATATACAATAGGATTGTCACTGAACTTCATGCAAGAAAATAATTTCACTGTATTGGGTGACAGTAAAGTAACGTTGTTCCATTGAACCTTTCAACTGTTGGACTAGAGAAGACTCACCGGGCTATTTTGTGAGAAGAGAGGGTTGTCCATTCAAGAGGAAGGGTGTACGATTTTGTCCATATTTCTTGAAGTTTGGAAGAATGAGGGTAACAGTACTCAAGCTAATAAGACCCTGAGGGGAATTGACAGGATGGAAGTGGAGCTGATTTGTTTTGCTCCGCCTCTCCCCACACATACACAAGGGTGATGACAACCAGATCATTAGGTATATTTAAGGTGGGGATAGATAAATATTTGACAGATCAAAATGGATTTGAAGCCACCATAGATCAGCCACGATCGTTCGTATTGAATGGTGGACAGGCTTGATGGGCCTGGTCGTGCTCCAGTGTTCTTGTGTTTATGGGAGGTGATTAGCAGCGTTTTGAGTGAGGGGATGGGGTGGTGTCCAAATGATTGAAGGTTGGTGTGAGAGTTACCTTGGTGGCAGGTGCTAGAGACACAAGATGCTCGAAAAACTCAGCGGATCAGGCAGCATCTCTGGAGAAAAGGAATAGGTGACGTTTCGGGTCAAGACCCTTTCATCATAATTCTTTTCTGTAGAGATGCTGCCCAACACGCTAGGTTACTCCAGCATTTTGTGTCTATCAGTGGTGCGTGAGTGGCTGTTGTAGATCTGTGACGTTTTGAGACGACATAAACTAAGTGATGATTCATGCACGAGCTGTTTCTTGTATAATAAATTGTTTTGGGATTTAAACGCACCGATGGTTGAAGTGTGCAAAGACTTAATTTTAAATAATTGGAGAAATAATGATATACAATAATTTAATAATTTGCATTCAAGATAATTAAAAACATTTTGGTGGGAAAGGATGAAAAACATCTAATATGCCCATAGGTCCCTGTGCGGAGAGCACATAGGCAGAAAATTAACCTTGCAATATAACACACAAACCATCATTATCTATAATAATCCAGCTGATTGCAAAACCATTCTAAGTGAAATGAATTAACTGTGTCTCACTTCCTTGCAAATGAGATCTGACCACATTATTGTTGCAAGAGTGGGCATGACTAAGATGGGATTTGGCCCAATGTATCTCATCACTACAGAAGGCATGTTACATAACTCAGCAATGCTGGAGTGCCAGCTCAGAGTTGATGTTTTACATAGGTTTTTAGGACGGGTGGGATATCCAGCTGGTCAATGGAATGAAGTCCATTCTGTTGCTTCAGATGCTTGCGGATGGTTATCCTAACGAGTGACATCAAACATCGCGGTTGAGCTAAAATACAAAAATAGTTTCGGTCAGTGTTTTAGTTAAGCAAAATGTTGTAAATTTACAATTTACAAATCGGCGGCACAGTGGCGCAGCGGTAGAGCTACTGCCTTACAGCGCCAGAGACCCGGGTTTCATCCTGACGACAGGTGCTGTCTGTACGGAGTTTGTACGTTCTCCCCCTGACCTGCGTCTAGTGTGTGTGAGGTGGTGTTGATGTGCGGGGATAGCTGGTCGGCGTGGACTCGGTGGACGGAAGGGCCTGTTTCTGCGCGGTATCTATAAACAATAGACAATAGGTGCAGGAGTAGGCCATTCGGCCCTACGAGCCAGCACCGCCATTCAATGTGATCATGGCTGATCATCCCCAATCAGTACCCCGTTCCTGCCTTGTCCCCATATCCCCTGACTCCGCTATTTTTAAGAGCCCTATCTAGCGCTCTCTTGAAAGCATCCAGAGAACCCGTCTCCACCACCCTCTGAGGCAGAGAATTCTACAGACTCACCACTCTCTGTGAGAAAAAGTGTTTCCTCGTCTCCGTTCTAAATGGCTTACTCCTTATTCTTAAACTGTGGCCCCTAGTTCTGGACTCCCCTAACATCGGGAACATGTTTCCTGCCTCTAGCGTGTAAACCAAACTAAATGAAATTATTTTGACAGTAAAAACCACATTTGTTCAACATAAAGTTCTCCGCTTTCTCTCTTCTATACTGGACACAGGTTTAATAATGAGAGTTTTAGGTTATTGGTGTTTCATCTTGGCCTGAAGTTGAGATGAGGGTCAATAGCAATTGATTGGCTGATCGATTGATAGATACAACATGGAAACAGGACCTATAGCCCACTGAGTACCCAGTGACCATCTACCACCAGCGCACATCAGTTCTATGTTATCTTACATTCACATCCACTTCCTATACATCAGAATCAGAATCAGAATCAATTTATTTGTCATTTGGACCCCTGGAGGTCCAAACGAAATGCCGTTTCTGCAGCCATACATAACACACAAATAGACCCCAGACACAACATAATTACATTTAACATAAACATCCATCACATAACTGTGAGGAGGCCAATTATCTCTCCACCTACACAAAGTCATAGCCCCCGGCTGGCGATGGCGATTGGGCGCAATTTACAGAGGCCAATTAACCTACACACCTGTATGTCTTTATAAAGAAATTTTATAAATTTCAGTTTTGAAATTTTGATTAATCTAAGGTCAACATTCCAGATAGCAAACGTTCTTAATCGTAAAGTGCTCCCTGATACCATCTCTGAACAGACTAGTTCTCATTTTATGTCGCCTTATTCTGAACTTCCCCACTTTTTTGCGGAAACAATTTATTTCAATCTGCCCTTTCATATCCCTTTAGTATATTTAACACTGTGATTGCATTACCCCATAATCTAACCCTTTTTAGTCTTTTCTGTAAATCTGTACCACGCCCTTTCTAAAGCAGTTACATCTCCTGTGACACAAGGAACTGCAGATACTGGTTTACCAAATAGGCACAAAGTGCTGGAGTAACTCAGCAAGTCAGGCAGCATCAGTGGAGAACATACTGTAGGTACAGTCCATGCTCTCCAGAGATGCTGCCTGACCCGCTGAGTTACTCCAGCATTTGAGCCTGGGGTCAAGGAAAGAGCGTTCACGTCGCGGCCCCTGTTTCCACCAGTCTTTCCACCACCACGCACAAGAAGCGACAAGACAGACACCGTTGTGTGCAGATGCCGAGAAGTGTATTCAGCTCTGGCTGAACAACTTCTAATCTTGTGTGTGGGCTCGATGAGAAGACTTTGAGCCTTTTTTTTTTAACAGATCCTGAGGTTTGGTTGCAGAAATGAATATGATTAACGAAAGCTTTAAGCAGCTAAATCTTAATTCACACCCATGGTATTCCAGTCTCTTGAGGTAAAATTCAATGAAGCATTAGCCTTTCAATTTATTTTTGAGTATCTGTACACTAGCTCTTAGTAATTTCTAGAGGATAATACATAAATCTTCCTTTAGTTCCTAGTTTTTACATTTTTAGAAAGATGCTTTTATGTTTCATTTCTGAGCACACCCTCGCATTTCTTCACTTTAACTTACAGCTGCAACAATTTTGCCCTCACATACTTAATCTACAGACTGACACAAATTGCTGGAATAACTCAGCGGCTCAGGCAGCAACTGTGGATAGTGCTCCCCTCCTTGAATGAAACAATATACTTAGTTTAAAGGACTATTTTTGCTTTTGGTTGAGTTTAATTTAGTTTAGAGATTCGGCATGGAAACAGGTCCATCGACCCACCGATTCCACACCCTGCAATTTAAGGCACTTTTTTGCAGAGACCAATTAACCTACAAACTCACACGTGGGATATGGATGGAAACCGGAGCACCCGGAGGAAACCCACGCGGTCACAGCGAGAATGTACAAACTGCATACAGACAGCACCAGTGGTCAGGATCGAACCTGTGTCTCTGGTGCTGTGAGACAGCAGCTTTACCACCTTAAATAATCAAGTTGATGTAACAAAAATAATAAATCTTTTGCTTACCTCTGGTACTATTTATAAGTTTAAATACTTCATTTTGGTGTATATTTTTGTTTGCAGGGAGATCGGGTAAATAAACATTTGCTCCAAAGTCTATGAGCAGCTGCACATACTCTGTCCCACAACCATATCTGAAACACATCTCCAGTGCAGTCTTGCGTGACTTAATTCGTGACAGCAGTTTTTCCTCGGTGCAATTAAAATCTGGGTTAGCTCCATGCAAAAGAAGAAGGCGAAAGCAGTCAAAGTGTCCATATACCAGAGAGATGTAGAGAGGACCACTGCACGCACAGGGATTGGAGGCCCAGTCAGGTGCTTTGGAACGGACATTGACTTCTGCTCCATGCTCCAACAGTTCCCTCAATATCTCCACCTCTCCTTCTCTGGCAGCGATCAGAATCGGTGAGCTGTTGTTGTGTCGACTGCCGTTAGGATCAGCTCCAGCCCTGAGCAATGCCTGGACACAGTCTAGATGCCTGCCACTAACAGCAGTGAACAATGGGGTTTGTGCCTTCACATCCAAACTGTCCACATTGGCACCATGAGCCAGGAGGACCTCCAGACATTTCAGTTGGCCTCCCATGGCTGCTAAACGTAGAGGGGTCCCTGGGACACCCCAGCCACTCCGGCTATTGATAAATCTAGCATACCTCTCCTGGGATAAAAGTCCAGCTAACAGTTTGTCATCGTCATTCGAGACTGCTTGATTCAGCTGACCTATTTCCCCATTCTCATCTTCTTCATCTCTGGGCTGGAGCATGGAAAATATCTTGGTGATGTCTACCAGGCTCATTTCCACAGGCCACGTAATATCCAGTTCCATGTCTATGAAATCTCTCCTAGTTAGCTTCAGACACAACCAGGCATATTTGTTTCCCGCCGCTCCTTAAATGTTGCAGATGATCGCAGACATAAAGAAACAACAGCAAGGAGTTTGGCGTCAAAACGCTGTATTGATTCTCTACTGGTCAGGTAACACATAAGAAAGTCGCCTTAAATATACTTCTGTATCGCAAATTGTTACATTGATCCAAGCAGCTTGCTGTGGCTAGTATCCTTCACAAATACCACAGCAAATGCTTTGGAGCATAGATCTACAGGGGAGGCTAATTTTAGCCTTCTTTCCTTCCTTACTTGGTCAACTCTACCACTGGGAGTAAATATAGATAGGTGACAATGTGTGTGTGTGTGTCTGTCTGTCTGTCTGCTTGATTGAAAGGAAGAGATAGGCGTAAGAGAGGTTTATGTGAAATAAAGAACAATACTCAAATACAATTGCAAACTCCTTTCTGTTCTTTCCTTACATCAGCGTCTATCATAACGCAGCCAACATTTAAGGAGTAACTAGAATGAACTTTATCTGGTCGTGTGTGAAACTGACTAGAATTATCAACAGAACATGAAAGGATGCCATTAAAATCGGTTTCGTAAATAAAAGTTGAACATTGGCATTGGTTTCTTAAATAGATTACAACTTCTGTGTACACTTTGCTGTCAATGGTATGGGGCCGAGTTGCTAGAGTAATGGTATAATTGGATTGTCAGGACCCACTCGAACTGTGCAATGTAGCAGTATGAGGTATCTAGGGAATACCACACCACATTCTTCGTCTTGGTGAAATGTTGCACATAACATTGCTGTGGAATCAGGCCAAGTTGCAAACGTGTACATCTGTCGCTCCTGGTTAATTTGTACGAGCACGTATTTTCAGTAATTAGGGACAAGTGCTTTCTTGCTTATGTATTTTTCTGGGTTTTAATGACATTTGCAGCATTAAAACAATGCTACCAGATTGCCAGCTTCTTGCGTCAGATGTGTTCCATACTGTAAGTGTGGTGTCAATTTGAACATAAGATAGATACAAAAAGCTGGAGTAACTCAGCGGATCAGGCAGCATCTCTGGAGAGAAGGAATGGGTGACGTTTCAGGTGACGTCTGAAGAAGGGTCTTGACCCAAAACATCACAATTTCCTTCTCTCCAGAGATGCTGCCTGGCCCGCTGAGTTACACCAGCGTTTTGCGTCTATCTTCAGTTTAAACCAGCATCTGCAGTTCCTTCCTATAAATTGGAACGTAATGGGTACAAGGATAATGACTCCATTTTAACTTCATTACTATCCCCTTGGTAGCTACATGTTATCAGTTCTTATCAGGCTTCTGAATGATCCCTCCATGAGTTAGGACGCAGTTCCAATTCTCCATTATACCTCATTACAGACACAAAGTGCTGGAGTAACTCAGCAGGTCAGTTACTCCAGCACTTTGTGTCTTTTTTTTTTTAAACCAGCATCTGCAGTTCCATGTTTCTATACCTCCTTGCGGACATTGGACTTTTTCTTTTGGACTATTATGTTACAATGCTGAGAACTATATTATACATATTATATCTTTGTTGTTGCTCTACCTACTATAGTTGAGTTTGGTTTGATTATATTCATATACAGGTATTATCTGATTTGATTTTACAGCAGGCAAAATAAAGCTTTGAACTGTACCTTGGTACAGGTGACAATACCTAAAATAAACCATCATTTCAAGGTGTAGGAAGGAACTGCAGATGCTGATTTATACTGAAGATAGACAAACAATAAGTCTCTGGTTCATTGCAAAACCGAAACGTCACCTATTATCTTTTCTCCAGAGATACTGCTTGACCTTTTGAGTTATTCCAGCATTTTGTGTCTATCATTCTTTCTAAATGACTGCACAACCTATTATTTGTTATTTGTAGACAAGATATTCCCAAGCCTACTTCTTTTTGTTTTCTGATCCTGGTGGGAAATTGAAATAAGGATTTGTAAGCACATAATACTCAACATGGCCACAGCACATTCCAAAATGCCTGTGGCCAATTAAATATTTTTCGATGGCTGTTGTGGGACACCTGGAAGCTAATTTGGTCACAGCAAGTTTCCAATGTGATAGTGACTACATAATTTGTTCTTTTTAGTTGTTTATTGAAGGTTAATATTGACTGAGGCACAGGGATAAACTCCACAGTTCTTGTTCAAGCTGTATCTATGGTTATATTTCACATCTAGTTGAGGAAGCAAACTGTGCCTTACTTGAATGTCTCATCAAAAAGCAACGTCTGCAATCGAGCTGCACTTACATCGAACAGTACAGCACAGGATCAGCCCCATCGGCCCACAATATCTGTGCCGAACATGGTGCCAGGTTCCTTATCCACCTGCACATAATTCATATCCCTCCAGTTGCTGATATCCATAAATCTATCCAAGTCTCTTCAATGCTACTAATGTATCAGACTCAACTACCAACCCTGGCAGCACGTTCCACAATCTGTGTAAAAAAACCTGACCCGCATATCTCCTTTAAAGTTTTGCTTTCACCTTAAAGCTAGGCCCTCTAGTGTCCGATTTTTCCATCCCAAAAGGTTTATTCTATCAGTGCCTCTAATAATTTCATATATTACATTTGTCCTTCAATTCAAGCTTTCTCCCCTACCTCTCACCACAATCAGTCCGAAGAAGGGTCCCAATGCAAATCGGTGCCTCTCCATGTTTACAAGAGATACTGCCTGACCCGCTGAGTTACTCCAGCACTTTGTACCTCTTTCTCACGAGACCTTTTTACCTAGTAGTTAAATTTCAATAGAGTGTTCAAGTTCGTGGATTGTGAATTTAGTTTAGTTTAGAGATCGGACACAGGCCCTTTGTCATACCGAGGCTGCACCGACCACGCACTAACACTATCCTACACACACCATTGCATTTATACCAAACCAACATTGACGACTGACTTCATCCACATCACCAACTTCCATCTGGCACTCCAATACACCTGGACCATTTCCGACACTTCTATACCATTCCTTGACCTCACCGTCTCCATCGCAGGGGACAGACTTCTGACCGACATACACTAGAAACCAACTGACTCACATGGCTATCTGGATTACACGTCTTCCCCCCCTGCCCCCTGTAAAGACTCCATCCCCTACTCTCAATTCCTCCGCCTACGCCGCATCTGTTCCCAGGATGAGACATTCCATACCAGGTCATCGGAAATGTCCTCGTTCTTCAGGGAACGGGGATTCCCCTCCGCCACCATAGTTGAGGCTCGCACCAGGGTCTCATCCATACCCCGTAACACTGCTCTCTCTCCCCATCCCCACACTCGCAACAAGGGCAGAGACCCCCTGGTCCTCACCTTTCACCCCACCAGCTGGCAAATACAACACATAATCCTCCGCCATTTCCGCCACCTCCAACGTGACCCCACCACTCGCCACATCTTCCCATCTCCCCCTATGTCTACATTCCACAAAGACCGTTCGCAACTCTCCCGTACCACCCCGTCCCCGGGTACTTTCCATTGCAACCGCAAGAAATGCAACACCTGTCCCTTCACCTCCCCCCTCGACTCCATTCAAGGTCCCAAGCAGTCGTTCCAGGTGCGACAAAGGTTCACCTGTATCTCCTCCAACCTCATCTACTGCATCCGCTGCTCTAGATGTCAGCTGATTTACATCGGGGAGACTAAGCGGAGGTTGGGTGATCGTTTCGCCGAACACCTCTGCTCAGTCCGCAATAACCTACCTGAACTCCCGGTGGCTCAGCACTTCAACTCCCCCTGCCATTCTCAATCGGACCTCTCTGTCCTGGGTCTCCTCCATTGCCAGAGTGAGCAACACCGGAAATTGGAGGAACAGCACCTCATATTCCGCCTGGGCAGCTTGCGTCCTGATGGCATGAACGTTGAATTCTCCCAATTTTGCTAGCCCTTGCTGTCTCCTCCCCTTCCTTAACCCTCGAGCTGTCTCCTCCCATCCCCCCCCCCGCCCTCGGGCTCCTCCTCCTCCCTTTTTCCTTCCTTCTCCCCCCCACCCGTCTGAAGAAGGGTTTCCGCCCGAAACGTCGCCTATTTCCTTCGCTCCATAGATGCTGCTGCACCCGCTGAGTTTCTCCAGCAATTTTGTGTACCTTCGATCTTCCAGTATCTGCAGTTCCTTCTTGAACAACCTACAATCCTGTACGTCTTTGGAGCGTGGAAGGAAACTGAAGATCTTGGAGGAAATCCACGCAGGTCAAGGGGAGAACGCACAAACTCCTTTTGACAAGCACCCGTAGTCAGGATCAAACCCGGGTCTCTAGTGCGGTAAGGCAGTAGCTCTACTGCTACGCCAGCTCTACTGCCTTTGTGTAACCTATCCCCAAATTTTCAAGATCGTAAGTCCATTTTCCATCAGTTAATGAAATCTTACACGGTGGGTTGAAGAAGTGGGTTGGTACTTTGCTCCAAAACTAAGATAATATGTGACAAGGCCATCCCGCCTGTCATTTAGTTTTAACTCAGCCAGTTCACCAGCTGCCTCACCAGCTGTCATGGACTATGGGGCACAGATGAATGACATGAACACGTTTGTACAAGTTGCTCAGGCTCAGACAGCCAACAGTATTACTTGATCAACAATCCGACCAGGCGGCCGTCAGTTGTATATTCTTAGGATTAGTCCACTGCTATTTCACACATAGCTAATGTAACAGTGTGAATTATGGGTAGCAAGATCAAATTAGCAATTGATCTAAGATTTATTTTCTCATCTTCAGAAATCTGCGCATATACTTAAAAACTCTCATAGAATTACTGCTCTCGGCCAGTAATCTTTTTTTTTAGAAACATAGAAATTAGGTGCAGGAGTAGGCCATTCGGCCCTTCGAGCCTGCTCCACCATTCAATATGATCATGGCTGATCATCCAACTCAGTATCCTGTACCTGACTTCTCTCCATACCCCCTGATCCCTTTAGCCACAAGGGCCACATCTAACCCTCTTAAATATAGCCAATGAACTGGCCTCAAGTACCTTGTGGCAGAGAATTCCACAGATTCACCACTCTTTGTGTAAAAAATGATTTTCTCATCTCGGCCCTAAAAGACTTCCCCCTTATCCTTAAACTGTGACCCCTTGTTCTGGACTTCCCCAACATCGGGAACAATCTTCCTGCATCTAGCCTGTCCAACCCCTTAAGAATTTTGTAAGTTTCTATAAGATCCCCCCTCAATCTTCTAAATTCTAGCGAGTTTTGTTTTAGTTTTAGTTTTGATGGCCAAATATTTCCAAACCAATAGTGAAATACGTTCCTGACTACGGGTGGATGCTTGTCTGTATAGAGTTTGTACGTTCTCCCCGTGATTTGCGTGGGTTTTCTCCGATTTCCTCCCACACTCCAAAGACGTACAGGTTTGCAGGCTAATTGGTTTTGTACAAATGTAAATTGTCCATAGTGTGCGGAGGATGGTGTAAGTGTGCAAGGATCGCTGGTCAGCGCTGGAAGGGCCTAATTCTGCGCTGTATTTCTAAACTAACAGTGTGTGTGTGTGTGTGTCACCTTCTTGCATTGCTTCAGTCCTCCAGTGTGGTTGGGTGGGAGGTTACAGGATTTTGACTCGAGTGAAAATGACTGCCCTAACAGTCTGGTGATGCGTCAAAGGTGTTTGGTATTGGATAATAGGGAGCATTGGCAGTTCCAGTTAAACTTGTGGCCAATGGTGAACTCAAGGTAATGGTAGAGGATTTAGCAATGGCAATGCTATAGATGTACACATGACCCCTGCATTAAGCAGTGAGGGGTAGGGGTCCATTCCTAGAAAATGGTCCATATCTCTGTTTTTTTGCAAGCTGCGTCTCCAGTTTGCATTATACTGAAGTTAGTAGTAGAGGATTTGGCAATGGCAGATACAGTAGATTATGCAGAAGACTCCCACATTAGCAGGGGAAGGGTTAGGGATTAATTCCTAGAAAATTGTCCATGTCTCACTTTTCTGTAGGATGCGGCTGCATCTCCTGTGCATCAAGAAACGAGAGTTGAAAGAAAGTTGGGTGTTTACTTTATTGCATGTAAATTCCAAGAGCTAATTTTGCTCTTTACCTGAAATTTCTGGGTGGTGATTTGTTAATTTGTAAATCTGAGGTAAGTAGTAAGGGCCGGTGGAAAGATGAGCCAACAAGTCTGTTATAAGGATAGGAGGAGAGGTTGTCAAAGGAAATTCCGTCTCGTTTTAAAACATGAATAATGAAAAAAAAGGTTGGAGCCGGACAGATTTTTCTCAAGTCTTTCCTCACAATTCGTTATCACCTATCCCACAGCCAACAATGGACCATTGTGGGCTCAACCTTTCCTTGATCATCAGTGTTTTTTGGATATCATTCATTCACACAATGTACCTTCATATCCCTCATTTCCCTTTACCCTGACTCTGTGTGAAGAAGGGTTTCGACCCGAAACATCACCGGTTCCTTTTCTCCAGAGATGCTGCCTGACCTGCTGAGTTACTCCCGCTTTTTGCATCTATTTTCCTCAATAGACCACCAGACCCAGGACTTCATTAATGGGTAGAGTGTATCAGAAAAGTGGTGGTTTGCATTGGGGAAAATTCCTACGCTTGGAATCTACCTTGTGTTTTATTCTCACAAAATACAGGAACATTAGAAATGGAAGAGAGTCTATATGGTCGCGCAAGCTCATTTTGTCATTCAGTGTGAGGTATGGTCAGATTTTGGCCTGAACTCCATTTTTTTGTCTGATCCCCAATGTAATCGATTGATTTCTGGATTACATTGGATTGATTCAAGAAGGCTATGGTTACAGATTTGTACTAACGGTGCAGCTCTCATTAGAAATGGCAACAATGAACTTCTTCCATGATCAGTATCCTAATTCCTACTGGAAGACCAAAAGCATAAATACATATCTGATCACATTTCATCCTGATATAATGCCAACTATTACCAAGAATATTTTGTTTCAATTCTGTGATTATTCATGTTATCAGAGGACATCTGGTGTTCATGGAACTAAACTTTCAAGGTATCATCAGAACAGGAAGGGATGGGATAAAATTGGCACGGTAACGGGACGCACAGGAAACAACTGTCCTGCATTAATTTCCTTATGGGAAAATCCAACCTAACATTTGTATTTTCTATACAGGACCCTGGAAACAGGCCATTTGGCCTACGGAGTCTACGCCAAACATCAATCGTCCATTCACACTGGTTCTACATCCCACTCCCTCATCAACTCCTTGCACACTAGGCTCACCCGCCAACATTTCAGTCACTTGCCAGTCTCAGTTTTCTATGAGTGGGTCAAACTTTGCCCTCTCCCTTGTTCTCTCTTTACGCATTCAGGAAACTTTCCTGAACACATTTGACAAATTCTACCCCATCTATGCCCTTGGCACTATGGCAGTCCCAGTCTATATTAAGAAAGTTAAAATCCCCTACTATGACAACTCTAGATCCTACAATCCCAACCCTGTGGCATGTGGAAGGAAACTGGAGCGCTCGAAGGAAACCTATGCTGTCACATAGAGTATGTGCAAACTCCACACAGGCAGCATCAAAGTGTTTACAGGGAAATTTGTCCATTTATTTGGAAGGAAAAACGTTCAAAATTACAATATCAAGTTTAATAATGTAAAGGAATGACACAGACCTTTTGTAGAAGGCTGAAGCTGAGACGATACAGATGGGAACATTTTAACGTGGCTGAACAAACAGTTCCAAAACATTACTGGCCGGAGAAACAGATCAAAGTGATAACATTTCAGTTTTGTGTTCGAGATAAATTAAATACAACCGGTCAAGCGCACTAATAGAAAAATACATTTTTGAGCCTGTCATTAAACATCTTGATAATTCGATAAGACAATTGCAAAGTGCTGTACAAACCAAGACGACACTTTTGCTTGTTTAGTTAATAATTGAATATAGTTTGAGCAGCAACAGCAAAGTTTCATGGTTTAAACAAAATGTAAAAATCACCAAAGAAAAAAATACAGGTATTGGAAATCTGAAATAAAACATTGCAAACCAGTGTCTGAGTTCAAGTCACAATCTTGATCAGTTCTGCTGTGGCAAGTGACATACATGGCACAATGCAGGCAGCATAAAGTAAATGGCGGTCTACAATTAAATTATATCACAAATAGAAATGAAGAGTTTTAAATTGGTCCAAAGGCAGAGGTGGACTGTTAGTGGTCATTTCTGAGGCAAAGACTACTGCTAATAAAAGAAAAATCTCACGAGTCATTTTCTACAAAATCTCTTTGGGGGTCACTTTCTTTTTGCTTAAATGGCATCTTACGCTACGTTTCAAAATGCCGTCCAAGGGTCTGTAAAATTCAAACATGGCAGACCATTAAATGCTTACGACGAAAAATATATACATGACGGATGGTTACCTGAACCATTAACAGCACAAGATCTTGGGCTGATGCCAAGTCTGTTCTGCATTATCTCATTTAATCTAGCATGGTTGCAAAGTGCTATTAAATCCATTGGCACCCTGAGGGAGGAAATGTCTTTGTGGAATGTCAACAGAATTTGGCTTCCTCCCACCAGCAGTTGATTAGATCGCTCACATCATGTGGAATCCTGCATCTTGGTTGAAGCCATCGGCATAGCAGATGTTTGCACTCATACGGAGGAGAACACTGGTTAGTAGTTTAAAGAAATGAGCAAAGAAAACTGGAGCTATTTTATAAAAAGATCTCCTAATCTTTCACAACTTTCTTTAGACATGCTACTGGGACGCCAACCAACAACAAAAACATAGCATGACAAAAGTGGTTCATAAAGTAAAGGGTGGCATGCAATTAAATTATATCCCCAATGCAAAAGTTTTAAATTGAAAGACAAAAGTTTTAAACCATCCATTCCACAAATTGCTGGTTTCAAACAATTTTTGCATATTTACCAAATATGCAATAAGTTACATTAAAACAGTTATCCTGGGTATTGAAAGAATTTAGCTAAATAAATATGTTATTTCCTCACAATTTTATTTATTCATTCACAGTATATTAGTGTTGCGGACTAGGGCAGTACTCATTGCTAGCAGTAACTGCCCCTGAACAGAGTGGTTTGAAAAATCCTTTCCGAGGGCATTTGAGAGTGAGTTTTGTCACCTGTGGCCCAGTCTGCTGAAGGATGCTAGATTTTCTTCCCTTAAGGACATAAAGGTGATTTCATGGAGCCCATTTACTGATAAAATTTTCTCATTCTACGTTTTATTGAATATTTGAATTATGTTCACTCACTGTAATTGTGAATTTCAAAGTCACCCAACCAGCTCAATGTTCCAGGTCACCAGCGACTTAACCACAAAGCTATCATATCCAGCCTTGGTTGTGCTATGGTTCATAAGCAAACTAATTGGATTTCACGTTAAATGTTTTTTGAAAAATACCATCTCTAATCCAATTATATTCAACAGAACATGTACTGACTTCGAAGCAAAACATAAAGTGGTTCAAATGCATCTCATTTGCAGCAATTTGCAGCTCCAAGTGAGTAGACAGAGAAGGCAAGGAGAGCAGGACCTAGTTAGCAAATTAATACATTCACAAATATGAACCAGTGTAATTTTAATTGCAACGGCTCATATTTAAGCAAGCACTCTTGGTCTCACTGTTAAAATGTGAACCAAATGTCCACACGTGCACACGAACAATACTTAAGACAATATATGGTCCATTTTATAGTCACAAAAATCCTGTACACTTTCTGCATTTAAAACAAAACTATGACAAATAGTCTTGAAGGGAAGCTGAAGCTTAACAACTTACAATTAAATTAAAATGTACTCATCTGCTGTTGACGGGACTTTGTCACAGACAACACACAACACCAGTGGATATGGACACTGCACTTCTGCCAAAAGATTCTGCACATCCTCAGTCCTTGAACCATTTCTCCTAAAGGAACCGCAAAGGAGAAAGCCTATCTGAATGACTAACTGGGGCATGCATTTAAGGTCAGCATCGAGAAAGGTACTGGGGCTTTCCAGATGAGATTAGATAACTGAATCTGGAGGCATAGCAAAAATAATAAATGAAATTTGACTAACCTGGTGTCCACCGTCAGAAAAGAAATGATAGAAAACAATAAACCAAACATGTTACAAATACATATGACAACTCTTTAATGATTAGAAAAACATACTGTTTTGAACCGCTTGAAAACGTGTGCTATTTCTAATGCCCAATAAAGCAAGAAATCAAGATTAATTTGGCAGTAATGATAGCACCAGAGCTACTTTTGAACAGTGAATGTCAAGTGATAACCTCACAATAACATTGAAAGAACACCAAAAACGTTTGATAATGTTCATAATTCACAGATTGATAGTACAACCAACTTACAAGGCATTCGGCAAAAATAACTGAGTTACAACCTCATCCACTGACCCAACCGACTAGGGTCTTCCCACATTAAAATTGAAAACCATAAAACCACAGATGTATTCCCTTTCTTGTGGTGACTTACTTGATCATAAGTGAGACAGCAGCTGGCCTTCGCTGAGGTCCGTCCTATCCAGAGTTAATGCATAGCATTTAAGAACAGCAATTCAGTTGATTGAGGTCTTACCTCAAAATGCTCTGCACCAACTATAGACGGGGAATGCAAGTGTTGAGATTCTTTTATAACTGGGGGATAATTTGGCACGCAAAGAATAACCAATTAGCCAAAATATCAGGCAGGTATAAAGCCATAGCAAAAAATATGTAACTGAAAGGCAGCTGAGGGGAAATAAAATGAATTAATTAAAGAGGGAAATACAATCATAATCTGATTAAACTTAAATCTAACACGTAATAATTTTTAATTATAGAAAACATATAGAATATACTCATTATATACAAAGCCGTCAGTTTGGTTTTCAAAAAGGCCTTGTACCAAATGCTGATTTACTGCAAAGAAGCTACTTGCTAAGATTGGACTTTCAAAAATTGAGAAATGCAATAAGACAAACTTGCAATAACCGGACAGATTATAACATCTGAACCTCATCTCTACAAACACATCAGAAATTCAGGAGCCTCACTACTCGGGACCAGAATAACAACTATTTTCCATCCATTATGGACATTCACCTACATATCCATCAGGGCTTCCTAATGGATAAATATTCACACCAAGAATGTGATTTTTATAAAATTGTCTCTCTGAAGTAAGTCATGCGATTTAAGCAGTGAGATTCCCTTTCCAATCCTGAAATATCTTCCCTCCATTACACAGCTATTTCTTGGCATTTTTTCCCTTTTTGACACTTCAGCAGATGATATAAAAATATCGAGAACAAATATGTTTGGGAACCAACACATACGATTTGTTTTAAAATGACGAACTATTTTTCATCCTTATTTGGACATATTTCAAGGTGTTCTTCATCTCCTTGTGCGTTCAATTTGTTTAAGGTAAGGGAGTCACTGTGATTTGAAGCTGACTGGTGCATTAATGAAGAATCCAATAAGTTTTCCCTTTCTTCAGTCCCATCAGAAATAGTTTCTACCGACTCTTCCATGCCATTTGCCAGTGGATTTTTGTGTTCTTCTGTACTGTCCTGAGTCTGGGGAGAGTGTTCCTCATTGGAAAGCTTTGATGGCAAGTTAAGAGTGAAATGAGATTCATCTGGATGGAGAGGTTTCTGCTTGAAGGAAAATAGACAAATCAACAAAGCAATATGTGGACAATAGTGGACAATTTTTCATAGCTTAAAAATACCAGGTGGCACAGTTGCGCAACGGGTGGTCCGAAGGCGTGACGGTAGAGTTGCGGCCTTATAGTGCCAGAGACCCGGGTTCGATCCCAAGACTACGGGTGCTGTCTGTACGGAGTTTGCACCTTCTCCCTGACCACGTGGGTTTCCTCTGGGTGATCCAGTTTCCTCCCACACTTTAAGGACGTACAGGTTTGGAGGTTAATTGGTTTTGGTGAAAATTCGTAAATTGTCCCAGTGTGCAGGATAGTGTTAGTGTACGGGGTTATCGCTGATCAGCGCGGATTTGGTGGGCCAAAGGGCTTGTTTCCGCACTGTATCTCTAAACACCACTAGCACGGATTACTATTTTGCATTCGAGCTGATGCACAAATGGGCAGAGTTTTAGTAATCATTCCAAAGACATGGAGTTTGTTATCCATAACCTGTGCACAGCTTGGTTGGCTACGTAAATAGTCCAGCTACTCTTATTGTACTTCTGTTCTAATGATGGTCTGGGTTCATAAATTCATATGTTCTAAGAACAGAATTAGGCCATTCAGCCATTCAATCATGGCTGATCTATCTTTCCCTCTCAACCCCATTCTCCTGCCTTCGCCCCATAGCCCGACATCCTTACAAAGCAAGCTGTACACTGGCTCAAATTTAGATACTCACCAGATAAGCAAGTAGTTATCAGATTCTCTTCTATACAAAACTAAAAATATGTTGGCATAAGGAACTGCAGAACATTTATTTGCATTACAAATGAAAATATCAAAAAATATATTTTCTTGTTTTGAAAACCTTTTAAACCTTTTACCTGATTCAGATCTTCCACAGTTTCTTCCAGTTCTGTTTTCTGTTTCATTGCAGCTTGCAGAGATTCTAGAACCGATTGCTTTGGTTGCATTCCTCTATCAAAACGATTATACATTCCACACCAGAACCTAGAGAGAAGTAGCAGTGATATTTTAAAATAACTGTTATGATAATTCATAATGCCCAAGGAGTTTGGCCAAGAATGGAATAAACAGAAACTTACAAAGTTATTATTTTTTCCTTTCAAATGTGTGCCAGCGAGAACATGCATTGCTTGACCCAAGGGCAGCAGATTGGCTGGTGGCTGGTGGAGCTGCTGCCTCACAGCGCCAGAGACTCTAGTTTAATCCTGACCTCAGGTGCTGTCTGTGTTGTTTGCACATTTTCCCTGTGACCGCGTGGGATTCCTCTGGATGCTCTGGTTTTCTCCGGCATCCCAAAGATGTGCGGTTTTGTAGGTTAATTTGTCTCTAAGGTATATTGAGAGCGGATGTGAAAGTGGAATAACACAGAACTAATATGAACAAGTGACAATCAAAGTCCCATACATATCCATCTACACTATCATTTCAGGGACAAAGAAACCTCTAGTTCACTCTTTTTTTTTTTTTTTTTTGTTTATTTTATTAGAAGTTAATACAGTACAAAACAGTACAGTGGAACCTAATTTTAGGTGCCAACTATGTCATACCGTAATCCATTCTATGTACAACCTCTAGTTTTATGTTATGAAAAGGAAGTAAGCAAGAAAAGAAAAAGAAAACAATAGAAAGAGGAAAAAGTGGAAAAATAGATGGTAGAGAGTAGAAAAACGTGAAGTGTGTATATAAAAAAGAAAAAAGAAAAAGAAAAAATGGAAAGTAGAAATAGAAGAGAAGGCCCCTTAAAAGAGAATTTTTCAAATCTGTATTCGGAGATGTAGATCTATCCGCGTCATGAACTGAAATCAGCAATCTTTACGGTACCGCTGCATCACATGATTCCAAAAAGTCGATGAAAGGAGACCAACTCCTTAAGAATTGGTCATATTTATCTATTAGTCGGAGTCTCATTTCTTCAAGGTGTGCTATGTCCATCATATTCCTAATCCACATTTTAACAGTTGGTATGGTTGTATTTTTCCAAAATTTAAGTTCACTCTTTTGACCGCACTATATCCGTTCCACTTTTCACTGCCCTTTTGCTTGCAACCACAGGTATTGCAACATCTTTTCTCTTACCAACCAACTAGAAAACAACACTTTCCAGCTGAGAGATTTTTGTATTTTTTCTACTTAATATATGACATGCAATTGCCTACAATGAGAACAGTGAGAAGATCAAATGCAGGTTGAGTGACGTCTTTGACACGTCTTTTCTCCATTGTGCATACAGCAAGCATGATCCAAGCTTCTAGATATTGGTCACTAATTCTCTACCCTACCTTCCCAGACTTCTGTTTTCTTGCTTTCAAACTCAGTTTTAATTAAGGTCAACACTAGCTCAAGGACCAGCAAACGGAAACCAAAGATTACAGATGACACAAAACGAGGAAAGCTGAATTGTGCAGGAGGCCTTCCAGGAAATGATATGAAGTGATTCGCTTTCCACAGATGTCATCTGATCTGTTCAATATTTTGTAGTTACAAGTCCTTCTGACTAACCTTCTGTTCACTTGCTTGCCACTTTCCAATCCACTTTCACCATTATCCCTTTGTCATTAAATGTATCCTGCCTGCCATCTTCATTCTCTCCCCCCTCACTGCTCCTTGCATCTAGAATCCTGTTCACCTCACTTTTCCTGGTCCTGATGATAGGTCTTGAACGTTAACTGTTTCCCTTTCAACAATGATGCATGACATGCTGCTTCTGATACGTCTTTACAAGCCAACGAACAGCCGTCTTCTCATAAAACTACTAACCACGTTTTTTTTAAAAGAGGTAGCACCAAACCAAAACAAAAAGTTTAAGTTTCAGATTCACACTTACCTGAAGTTAAAAGGGGCAGTATTAGGTTTCAATACAGTATTAATTGCGCTGGGCTTATACAGGGGGTTCCGGTACTGGTACTGCTTCTCCAGCAGGAATGGCCACAAGGAATGAGTCCTTTCTTGGATTCTGTCATCACAAGAAAATATCTAAAATTATATATGAAATTATAATATCTAAGTAGATGATTGTAATTTTTTATTAATTGATGAGAAGTTAACAAGCGCCAATAAATCAAATTGTCCTCTCCGCAGCAGATCACATTTAAATGAAGAACAGGTGTCTTTGCACTTTTTTTAAACTTCATCCATCTCATTCAAATACCCATTTAGTAACTGTGATCGACAATTATTGAGAGCATCAAAGAAATAACAAAATCAGATTTCATCTGGCAGTCAGTTAAGAATTATAAAGCATCTAGGAATGAGACTTATTTTCTTTGTCAACATCATGAGGCGATCTGTGGCACTCTTGTTGCTACGGCCCATGTCAGCTAATACTACATTAACTAGCAGTTCTAATCTTGATGGACCAACAGTACTGTTCCTTACACAGACAAAATGTACTTTGTTTCTCACCCTATGGTTCCAATGTAAAACAATTAATATTAGTCAGGTCATTTGTTGTGTTTGATGCAAAAGTACAGAACAGTACATGGCAGGAAAAAGCTCTTCAGCTCACGTTTGTGCTGAATATGATCACAAGACAAACTTTTATCTGCATGCATGTGATCCTTATCCCTCCATTCCCACTATATCCATGAGCCTATCCAAAAGCCTCTAAAACGCCACGATTGTATCCACCTCCACTACCACCCCTGGCAGCTTGTTCCAAGGCACTCACCTCCCTCCCTGTAACATAAAAATTGCCCTGCTCATCGCCTTTAAACCATGCACCTCACACCGTAAAGCTATACCATATAACCATATAACAATTACAGCACGGAAACAGGCCATCTCGACCCTTCTAGTCCGTGCCGAACACGTATTCTCCCCTAGTCCCATATACCTGCGCTCAGACCATAACCCTCCATTCCTTTCTCGTCCATATAACTATCCAATTTATTTTTAAATGATAAAAACGAACCTGCCTCCACCACCTTCACTGGAAGCTCATTCCACACAGCCACCACTCTCTGAAGTTCCCCCTCATGTTACCCCTAAACTTCTGTCCCTTAATTCTCAAGTCATGTCCCCTTGTTTGCATCTTCCCTCCTCTCAGTGGGAAAAGCTTATCCACGTCAACTCTGTCTATCCCTCTCATCATTTTAAAGACCTCTATCAAGTCCCCCCTTAACCTTCTGCGCCCTAACTTGTTCAACCTTTCTCTGTAACTTAGTTGCTGAAACCCAGGCAACATTCTAGTAAATCTCCTCTGTACTCTTTATTTTGTTGCCATCCTTCCTATAATTAGGCGACCAAAATTGTACCCCATACTCCAGATTTGGCCTCACCAATGCCTTGTACAATTCTAACATTACATCCCTACTTCTATACTCAATGCTCTGATTTATAAAGGCCAGCACACCAAAAGCTTTCTTTACCACCCTATCTACATGAGATTCCACTTTCAGGGAACTGTGCACAGTTATTCCCAGATCCCTCTGTTCACCTGCATTCTTCAATTCCCTACCATTTACCGTGTACGTCCTATTTTGATTTGTACCCTCGAGTATTTGATATTTCCACGTTGGGAAAAAGGTCTCCCCGACTATGCCTCTCATAATTGTATATACTTTATCAGGCAAGCCACTCTTCAAAGGGGGAACTGTTTATTATAAGGCCTTAAAATTACAATGCTGGGATCCAAAGACAATTCAATACAACATAATGGTGGGGCGGGCATACTGGCCAGAGGCCTGGGTTCGATCCAGACTATGGGTGCTTGTCTGTACGGAGTTTGTATGTTCTCCTCGTGACCTGCATGGGTTTTCTCCTATACTCCAAAGATGCGCAGGTTCGTACGTTAATTGGCTTGGCATAATTGCAAATTGTCCCTAGTGTGTGTAGGATAGTGTAAGTGTGTGTAGGATAGTGTAAGTGTACGGAGATCGCTGGACGAAGCAGACTCAGTGGGCCTAAGGGCCCATTTCCACACTGTATCTCTAAACTAAACAATAACCAATAAGCATAAAACTAAATAGGGCTTCAAAACCACAATGGTACTGGTCTAGTCGCTTCATAATGTAAATGTTTACATTAAGCTCACTTTAACTCTTGACGTTCTTTCTGGGAGTTTCCAATGAAGTTACCAAACTGACAGGAGTAGATGTGGTCATGGATCTCCAGCAGATACGTCTCGTTAAACTCAAAAGAGCACGGAAACTGTTCCATCAGATGCCAGATACATTCAATAAATTGAGTAAACACAGGTGAAACCTCCTTAGGGTCACTATCTCGATGGCCACATCTGTGAATGATAAAGGGGAAACTGAGTTTAAAAAAAAAAAAAAAACACAACCTTAAAATGAAATATTAAAAAAATATCATCTGCTCTAACTGCTTTATTTGACCTGAAGCTCCTGGCGACTGGGTGAGTTTCCTCCCATTTGTTTTGGTTGCAGTTTGTTTTTTTGGAGCAATGTGCTAGGAGTGATCGAGGAAGGTACAATAAGATGTTTAAAATACATTTGAACAGGTACATGGATAGGAAAGATTTAGAGGGAAACAAGTCAAATGCATACACATGGTACTAGCTTTGATGGGCATTGTGGTTGGCAGGGACGAGTTCAGCAAAAGGGCTTATCGCCATGCTGTATGACGCGATGATGCTTCTGTGTGACTTACTGAGAGTTTGGAGCATTTTCTGTTCTCACTTCCAAGTGCAAAATTCGCACAGAGGGCTACCAATGCAGTTACAGCAAGAATTAAGAAAGCAATTGTAGAAAGTAATTAAGAAAGTAAAATGCCTGGGGGGGGATTTGAATACGAAAGGGGGGGGGGTAATGATTCAGTTACATGGAGTATTGGTAAGACCTATCTAGAGTGCTAGAGGTCTCCTTATTAAAGCAAGGTCTTCTTATTAAAGAATGAGTTGTCAGCAGTTCATTGAAAGTTTACAGACCAATACTTGGAGTCTGCAGTTTGCCTTAAGGGAAATTTGATAAGGCTGAGATCATGTTCACTGGAGTTTAGATGTGAATGAAACATACATGATCTTGACAGGGTGAATGGGGGAAGCATTTAGAATAAGTAGTCCCCTTTGAAAAATAATGCAGTCCATTTTTTCTGAGTTTTAAGTCTGTGGGGCTCATTTTCTCAAAGGGCTGTATTACCAGAGGTTTTTTTTGTTTTTTTTTAAGCAAAGATAGATTGATATTTATTAAGCAATTGGTGGTGGGATTATAGAGGAGGTCGAACAGCCACACTCTTATTAAACGGCAGGACAGGCTTGAGGGATCAAGTGACCTACTGCTGATTGGTGACGTTTCGGGTCGGGACTTTTCTTCAGAGTCTGACGAAGGGTCCCAACCAAAAACTCCACCCATCCTTTTTCTCCAGTGATGCTGCCTGGCCCGCTGAGTTACTCCAGCACTTTGTGTCTTTCTTTGGTATAAAGCAGCATCTGCAGTTCTATGTTTCTACGTTTCCTCATATATTCACTTGTTGTATACAATAGGACAAGTGCCATAAAAAGGATCTGAACATGAGGATTATGTTTATTTTGACACATCGTCCAATTGTCCACAAGGGAGCATAATTACCTTTGAGAAAATTTGTGTCCCATAGAGATCCATTCTTTTTCTATAAGAACCTTGAAAAGAAAGGCAAGTGAGAGACAAATCATTAGAAATAAATCATTCTTTATGATGTCTTTTGTGTAAAGAATCCAAATCATCAATAATGAAAAAATGAGCAATTCTCATTAAATTTAAATAAAGGCATATATAGTCCATACTTTCTTCTCATGTTTTCATGAACAGACCCCTGCTGTCTCTCCACACATCTCCTATCCCAATAGCAAATATCCCACACAAAATGCATTAATAGTTCAATAGGATTACTGATGGAATGACATTTGGACAGATGGATATGAAGGGTTTAGAGGAATATAGACCAAACGCAATCAAATGCCTGCAAGGCTCGCTCAATATGCCCATTTTGTAAGCATGGAGAAAGTGGGCTGAAGAGCCTGTTCCTGTATACAACTCTATATGACTAATCCAGTTCTTGGCTGCACACGAAATGCCACACAGACCAATCATTTAACTACTTGACCTGTTAAATAATATTAAATTAATAACACAATATATTTCTATCAACAGAGTTTAAACACAAGTCCACCTGGTTAAGTCATTGGACAAAGGTATCAAAACCCTCAAAATAGGAATATGTCGGGTAAATTCTCACCATAAATCCCTTTATAGTCCGATAGTAAGAGTCTAAGAGAAGGCCAGCCAACGAGCAAACTTGAACCGTTCGATCCCACCCATCAGAACAATGAACCAACACACTGGCATTTTCTTCAGCCACTGCCTAGAATCAGGGAAAGAGTTATGAACATGAAGTTCTTTATTAATACCTTATAATGAAAATTTGAATCACACAACAGATTTTTCCCAATTACTTTGCTTTATTTAAGGACAATTTGAAGATGCTGTAAGTAGAAATGTATTAATTTGTTATGTTATATTGAGTTTATTATTGTCGTGTGTACAGGCACAGCGAAAAGCTTTTATTAATAACAGGAGGAGATTTTTTACAGGAAATACTACTTTAAGAATACATTATTTCACAATTACGATTCAAGAAATGTTTCTCCATGTGTTAAGGCAATTAAGGATGTAGAAAAATGGGCAAAATGCTACTGATTTGAAAGAATTTTGCATACCAAAATCTATTTGCATGAAGAGGCTAGAACAATCTGCAAAACTAGCTGTAAAGTAGTACATTTTTACCTTTGAATATATAGAAAGTCTGATACGATTGTTTCTCAGAAGAATTACATAGCTCTATTAATGGCTCAGCCACTGAATCGTAGTATAAAAGGATTTAACATTTGCATGAATATTGACAAATTAAAAAAAAAACTCAAGCCATTACCTTCGATATAAAGAAACCAGCATCCATGACAGCTTTAATATGCCGCAGCCAGCCAGAGTTTTCCAAGCCCGTGAGAAAGTCACTCATTGAAGGCGTTTTCAGCTCACATACTAAAAGTAAAATCATTCCCTTCATTTATATTTCAACATAATTTTATTTGCCTCTTGCCCATTGACACAAATAAAGACTGAACGTTTGAGGCTCGCACATATGAAGGTGCATCATCAGTTCCTCATATTTTTCTGTTTTATTGATTTTTAACTACTTATTTCAGCTTCTTCATGATATTCTTTGCAATTACATATTTTCTTTTCCAATTGAAACTAATCCAGTCCTTCAAAATTAATGCAGAGTATTCTGCAGAGCAATATTTGCAGATAAAAGTAGATGCAGTGAGAATATTCTTAAATAAACATAATTGTTGAGAGCAATTTGCATACAATGGTAGTTTAGTTACAGCAGGGAGTTACAGCGTGGAAACAAGTCCTTCGACTCACACGAGTCCATGCCACCCATCGATCACCTGTTTACACTGGTTCTATGTTATTCCATTTTTCTGCACACCAGGGGCAATTTTACAGAGGCCAATTAACCTACAAACCCGCACATCTTTGGGATGTTGTAGGAAACCGGAGCATCCAAAAGAAACCACACAGTCACAGGGAGAACATGCAAAATCCACGCGGACACCAGAGTTCAGGATCGAACCCTGGTCTATGGTGTTGTGCGACAGCAGGTCTACTCCTGCGCCACCATGCTGCCCTCACATCATTGCTTAAGCAGCTTACATCCCAGGAACCAAAAATAATTCTGTATTCAAGTTATTTTCTAAACAATTTTTAAGCCAACAAATACAAAAGTTTAGTTTTGCTATACAGCATGGAAACTGGCCCTTCGGCCCACCATGCCCACACTAACCATCAATTACCCATTCACACTAGTTCTGTTAACCCACTTTTGCATTCGCTCCCCACACACATTTATTGAAGGCAATTAACTTACAGACCCCAGGTATTTGCGATGTGGAAGGAAACTGGAGCTTCTTTTTTTAAACAATGGCAGAAGTAAAATGGTAAATTACCTTCTAAAAGCTTTTGCAAGCTATTCCTCATCACATGTATGTTCTCAATACCAACAAACTGGAACCTAATGTTGGAGTAATTATCTTCATTTTCATATCCTTTCCCAGCAGCTCGATTTGCCATGGCATTCAGCTAACAAAAAATATAAACCAGGAACAAGCAGCTTAATAATTCCCATGCATGGAATTTTATTATATATTCAAGATTCACGATTCAAGAGAGTTTGTTGTCATGTGTCCCTGATAGGACAATGAAATTCTTATTTTGCATCAGCACAACAGAACATAGAAGGCATGACTACAGAACAGATCAGTGTATCCATATACCATTATATAAATATATACACACATGAATAAATAAACTGATAAAGTGCAAATAAACAGATAATGGTCTATTAATGTTCAGAGTTTTGTCGGAGCCAAGTTTAATAGCCTGATGGCTGTGAGGAAGTAGCTATTCCTGAACCTGGTCGTTGCAGTCTTCAGGCAGCATATTGACAATGAAGCACAAATTGAATAATCCTCCTGCAAAAGTTATCAACATAACAAGAAATGCAGAAAATATTGAAGCCAGGGAGCATCTGTTGATTGAGTTAAACCTTCCGTATACTGGTTCTACCCCACGCACTAGGGACAATTTACAGAAGCCAATTAACCTACAAACCTGCACGTCCTTGTAATGTGGGAGGAAACCAGAGCACCCAGAAAAAACCCACACGATCACAGGAAGCATGTACAAACTATGTACGGACATGATACAGAGTCAGGATTGACTCTGGCGCTGTAAGGCAGCAACTCCATTGCTGTGTGATTGTGCCACCCCAATTCAATATTTCCAGCAGTTTCTATTTATTTTATTTTTTTTAATTCCAGCAACTAAAGCATCATAATCAATTTAGCCTGGTGAAGATCAAGGTAAATTTTAAATTAGGTTTCATTAGCAATTAGCAATTCATTCTTTGTGTTGCCTTAATGTTGTGCAGAAAATCCTGGACATACTCAGCAAAGCAGGCAGCTTCTTTTGATAGAATTAAATGTTGCTGGCTGATGACCAACGAGGAGTTCTGATGGAGCATGAACACTTTCCTGACAAATGTTGCCCTGCGCACCAAGTGTTTTCAGTAATTTTGCTTTTATGTCATATTCCCAGCAATGAGAGTCCTTCGCTTCTGTGTCACTTAAAATGACTTTTCCTGCTCGCTCATCATTTATATGATGTGATCACATATCTACAGATTTGAACACTCATAGTTAACTCCTCAGGAATAAATTTGAATTGCAGATAAGTGATATTTGCTCGTGACATCAATAACAGGTTTCTCGGTGATGACAATGAAATGGTTTGACAATGGCATTTGATCCTGTCCTCACACTCATGCACGATAGCTATAGGTGAATTTTGGTATTAATTGCGAAACAATTGTAAAATCTGAAAATCGCAACGTGCCAACCTATTGCCTCGTACGCAGTCTTGAATGAACAACTGGCAAAGTAAAATACCTTTGGTCTGGTATCCACCACATATACGACAGAGCTGTCTGGATTGGAACTATTGATTGCTTGTAGCATTTGCTCATCTTCCACACACCTGGTGCTGAATCCTGATAACGGCTGACTACACCTACAGATGGCAGCCTGTTGAAACACAATTATCAAGGAATAAGATGGTGGAAAATAATGTTAAATTAGCAAAGTTAACTTATCTACAAAGATACCCACATTGTTAGCCTTGAAAAAGTAAGAAAGAACAGGAAATCTTCCTTTACTTCTGAACTTTGAGCTGCCCACTATTGTTGGCTTGGTGGCTTCTCTTGGTACGTACAGACTTGATGAATAAGTGTTACAAATCTAGAAAAAAATCAAAACAAAATTACACAGTAGAATGTGACAAATGCAAATGTTCATAAAACTGATTAACACTACAATAAAAGAATTGTTGTTATCAAAGGATAAAGCCACAGAAAAGTTGAGAATACTTCATGCCGACAATTCATATTTCAAAATGTAGTTAAAAAGAACTTACTACGTTAACCTTGGGGAAAATAAAAGGACACAAAGTGCTGGAGTATCTCAGCAGGTCAGGCAGCATCTCTGGAGCAGATGGATAGGTGACATTTTGGATCAAAATCCTTCTTCAGACCTTCCACATATCAATCTAATCTGCCTGAAGGGTCTCAACCCAAACGTCACCTATCCATGTTCTCCAGAGATTCTGCCTGACCTGTTGAGTTACTCCAGCATTCTGTATCCTTTTGTGCGTTAGCCAGCATCTGCAGTTCTTTGTTTCTAGCCTTGGGGTAAACTTGAATTGGGGGAATCATAGAGCCCTGGAGGACAGAAACAGGCCCTTTGTCCCAACTTGCCCATGTTGACCAACATCAACCTACACCTTTATCTATTCCCCTCTTGATCATATACACCTCCGTAAGACCATCCCTCATCTTTCTGTGCTCCAAGGAATAACTTCCAAGACTGCCCAACCTTCCTTGGCTGGTTTCCGTGCTCTATGACTATGACTTTTAACCATAAAAGCTTCTCTTATCAAATAGATTACGTACAATGGACTAGACTAAGATTCATAGGACTAAATTCGGCTCGAAGGAACGAATGGCCTCCTCCTGCACCTATTTTCAATGTTTCATGTAAAAATGGCTACTCAATGGATGGCACAGACCAAAGGGCCTGTTTTTAACATGTATATCTCCATCACTACATGGGAGCTTGAGAATGCCTCCAGGAATTAACATTCTCGCTGAGTTCAAGGCTTTGAATATTTATTCTTCTGATATCTAAAGTTTACACAGTTGCGAGAGGATTTATGTCAAGTACAACATACATTTTTCTGCTCACCTTTGGATTAGGCTGCATTGCAAGATATTGCATTTAGATCTCTTCAGAAGAATTGAAGACATACTTAAGCACCGATCATTTGTACGAGGCATGGAAGAAATGTTTTACAAAGTCTTAAAATATAATAAATTGCAGATTTGTTTATATCTTTCGTCCAGATGTTCCAGAGAAAACTAAATTGGACTCCAGACTTCAGAAGCAGACTAAATTCTTCAATTAAAATTTGAAGAATGGCGTTCAAAACTACATCTGACAATCCAATGAACTGTAAAGTCTTAAACTTGTTAAAGTTTTATATTCACATCTGGAATGTCAGCTACTGGAAAGCTGAAAGGTATTTTTCACCAAATAATTAAGAAGTGGTTTGATTAGTTCAACAAATTGAATCAGCAAAACGTAACAAAGCTGGTGTAAACAAAAACATGACATATTTTAGAATAGCTCCCTCTTAAGGGACATGTAAAACGATTCCACCATTAGCCTGCCATTCAGCCTAGTAAATTCATGCCAAGGATCAAACCAAATAATTCCACTCCTGCATGTTTTTCTAAGTCAGCAGTTGATCTTATTTCCTTTTCAAAGTTGTTTCTGAATAAGATTCCATTACCTTATCAGGCTACTTAAATTAACTACTGTACCCTTAATTACTTGGAAACTTGTTCAATGCCAAGAATGGCAGAAATTAAATAACAAGGTAAATATAAACAAGTTAGTCAAATTGACGTTTTCTTGAAATTAACCCATCACTGGCAGAGGGCAAGTGAAATTCCAGTTTGGAAATCCATCAGGACACTAAACAGGATATTAATTCAGCTCTAAAAACAAGGAAGGCAGCTTCAAAAGTCAAGATTCCAGGAAATGCAGAACCTTACTAAAAACAACTTAAAATAACATAAATGTTGAAAACATTGTATCATTTAGATCCAGACTTATTTTGTGCCTGGGTTGAAAATAATTTAATGTTACATTAGGAATCTGTACGATTCTGTTATCATTCAGGGGACACTCATTCTCGTTGTGTTATGGTTTTAGATCGGCTGCCTTCCGAAACCTCAAATCACATGGATTATTTCCAAATACAGGTAGTTCTACTATATTGCCAGTTTCCATAAGGTAGATTGTATATGACACAGTTGATGAACTGGGGAAAACTATTCGTATTATGTGATTTGTATTTGTATACAACATGATTTTGGTCATGTTTTGAGTATAGGAGCAGGGAGGTTCTACTGCAGTTGTACAGGGTCTTGGTGAGACCACACCTGGAGTATTGCGTACAGTTTTGGTCTCCAAAATCTGAGGAAGGACATTATTGCCATAGAGGGAGTGCAGAGACGGTTCACCAGACTGATTCCTGGGATGTCAGGACTGTCTTATGAAGAAAGACTGGATAGACTTGGTTTATACTCTCTAGAATTTAGAAGATTGAGAGGGGATCTTATAGAAACTTACAAAATTCTTAAGGGGTTGGACAGGCTAGATGCAGGAAGATTGATCCCGATGTTAGGGAAGTCCAGGACAAGGGGTCACAGCTTAAGGATAAGGGGGAAATCCTTTAAAACCGAGATGAGAAGAACTTTTTTCACACAGAGAGTGGTGAATCTCTGGAACTCTCTGCCACAGAGGGTAGTTGAGGCCAGTTCATTGGCTATATTTAAGAGGGAGTTAGATGTGGCCCTTGTGGCTAAGGGGATCAGGGGGTATGGAGAGAAGGCAGGTACGGGATACTGAGTTGGATGATCAGCCATGATCATATTGAATGGCGGTGCAGGCTCGAAGGGCCGAATGGCCTACTCCTGCACCTAATTTCTATGTTTCTATGGTCAGGAACAAGAAAACTGCTTAAAAGCTGCTTTGGAAGCTGGCAAGCAGAAAATGCCACCTTGGGAAAGCAATACGTAGCCTCCCACAGAAATCAAACACCGTTGCCTCTTAAGAATACTTTCACCATGGGAGACCATTGAATTATTTTGATACTTGTGCTATGATATTCTATTAAACAATGTAACATTCAGCCATAAGTATTTTTATTGCTGGAACTAAAATTATCTTACGGCAATTAAAAAATACCTCTATTTTTGAAAATCCTACAGGGAAAAATAACTTTGTTATTGTGAGTGTGAAACTGACTAGTTCCTAACCCCATTTTCCCCATTAACCAATGGCTTTAATGTTTCTTAATAATAATTTAACGTTTCTTAATAATGCAACTACTGCATTATAGCAGAACTACCTATATAAGTAGTGTTAGAAGGTGACTTGAGAGGACACCAAACTTATTTGATGCCAATTTTCACACTATCTGGAGTAAATAGGAAAGAAAGTAAAACTGTAACCAAGTTTTTTCCCTTTTTTATATCCAAGTTCAGGAAGTTATTTTATAAAACCTGTTTTTACAATGCAAATTGGATATGACACAGCTGATGAATTGGGGAACACTATTTGTATTATGTGATTTGTATTTGTATATAACATGATTTTGATCGGGAACAAGTTACTTGTTCTGCTCAATAGTTACTGCTCAAATTAGTTACTGATCTGCTCAAAAGTTACTTTGAAAATTGGCAAGCAGAAATTAGAAGCCGTCTTGAGGAAAGCAATATGTAGCCTCCTGCATGTTGTCACAACTATTTGGGAACTGTGATCCTAATGAATCATGTACATAACTGGCCAACAGGAAATGTACAAATCACCATTACTCACCTCATAATTTTCATTTACATCAGTCTGTTCCCAATGCACATTAGGTACTCCCATTCGTTGAAATTCTTCCCTTATATTTATCATTTTCCAACCTATGCCTCTGTCCATTTCCTTCTGCTTAGGGTTGTATGAGAAAGCATATAGCTCCTCATAATCCACTGAAATATAAACAATTTTGATGGAAAGTTAATAAATGTTAAAACATTTGTGGGGAAAAAGGAATGTTCGTAACCATGTAGCACAGAATGCCATAGGACATTGTTTTTCCCTGTGGCTAACAAACTGTGAAATCCCCCCCCTTTCTGTCGGGGGGGTGGGGGGGGGGGGGAGTAGAGCGACTCCCATTACCCTTCCCCTTTCTCCCCCCCCCCTCTCCCCAATCTTTGCACATCCCAAATCCTGGACTTTCCACATCTCTTTAATTTCATGTTCCATGTATCGTGTTGTGCTTTATGACTGTTGGCAGACTAATTTCCCTCCTGGGATAAATAAAGTTGTATCGTATCAACAATTATATGCATATGTAAACTATAATTTAAAAGTTTGTTCCATGTCACGTTTTTTTCTGATCTACCAAGTCTCCTAAGATTTTTATTGAGCTGAACATTGTCAAATTCAGGTGAGGGTTATCAACTGAAACATCCACAACCATCCATAAGATTCTTAAATCCTACTTTGTCCCACCCCACCTCTTTTCCAGCTCTCTCCCCCACGACAATCAGCCTGAAGATGCATCCCAACCCAAAGCGTCGCCTATCCATGTCCTCCAGAGATGAGATGCTGCCTGACCTGCTGAGTTACTCCAGCACTTTGTGTTGTACATAATATTTTTAAATCAGACTGCTCCTGTAATGACAACAAATCTCACAAACCAAAATTAATAGCATTCTGGTGCAGGTTGGTGATTGAAGGCATGGGGAGCTTTGGATAGAGGAAGGCCATAGGTGAGCAGTGATGCTGCTGAATTTTTTACAAGTAACAAGAAACAAGACAATCATGCCTTTACAACGTCCTGTATATTGAGTGAGGATCAAACGCCAACTTTGATCCAAATGAGCCCCTATGAGAAGACCATAATTGGGTTTTGCATGCAATTCAATTCAGGTAGACCACTTTGCTTTTCTTGGGTATGATAGATATGGTCTTGAAGCGGGTGAGCTATCTGCAGACGCGAGAGGTTGAAAATGTCCTTGAATACTCCAGTTATTTGATCTGTACAAGTCTTTAGTACTCAATTAGGTACGCAGTCTAGCTAGATGCTTTGTGTGGATTCATCTTCTTGAAGGATGCTCTGACATTAGTCTCAGTGGCTGAGATTAGAGTAGTCAGGGACAGTGAGAGCTTGTACAGGTACATGCATTAAAAGATGTTGAGCTCATCTGGAAATGATGCTTCATTGCTACTGGTTTCACCTTGTCGGAAGTGATAACATGCAAGTCTTTGCGTAGCTGGTGAGTGTCCGTCTGTGACTCCAGCCTGGTTCAAAACTGTCTGTCCGCGCTCCTGGTGGGCTTCAAGATTATGTACCTGGACTTCTTGTGTGATGTTGAATCACAGTCTTAAATGCTACAGATTTTGCCCAGAGGAGGTGATGTCTCCTAGTTCATCCAAAACTTCTAGCTAGAGAATCATATTATCAGAAAGCTAAACAGTATGGAATGTCCACCCTTTGTCCACCTTGTCCATGATGACCAAGGTGGTATACTGGGCTGGTCCCATTTGCCTTGCATCCCTCCAACTTCCACTGGACCTAGTGTGAAAAGGTTACCCCCAAGGCTCCTCTTAATTCTCTCTCTTCTCACCTAAAGCCGACGCCCTCTAGTTTTAAAATCCTCCACCCTGGGAATAAGGATAGTGAGCGTTACTTTATTCAGGCCCTTCTTGTACACCTCAATAAGGTCAGCCTCCTATGCTCCAAAGAAAAAAGATGAAGCCTAACCAACCTCTCCCTATAACTCAAGCCTGCAAGCCCAGGTAACATCCTGGCGAGAAAAACAGCTAAATGCTGGATAGGGGAGGCTGGCTGGACTATGGTGCCGTCCTCACCTGGGTGCCATTTATGTTATGTTGTGTGGACTTCTGTATTTGTGCTTTTTTTAAATTTTAATTCAATTTCAATTTTATTTTTAATATGTTTTATTATTTATTTATTATTTATTTTTATAATTTCTTTGTGATTTTTTTTAATGATACTGCCTGTAAGGAAAATTCATTTCGTTGTCTCAAATTGAGACAATGACAATAAATTGAATACAATACAATACAATACAAAAGCTCAGCAGGTCAGGCAGCACCTCTGGAGGACATGGAACGGCGACTTTTCAGTTCAAGATCCTTCGAGAATCTGAAGAAGAATCCCGACACAAAACGCTGCCTATGCATGTCCTCCAGAGATGCCGCTTGATCCAATGAGTTACTGAGTTATACCAAAGCCAATTAACCTACAAACTTGCACGTCTTTGGAGTGTGGGAGAAAACCCATAAGGTCATAAAGAGAACGTACAAACTCCGCACAGAGGGCCAGGAACAAACCCAGGACTGTGGTGCTGTAAAGCAGCAACCCTTCGGCTGGGCCACTGTGCCGCCTCTAGTTCATTCAAAGTAACTAATTACATCCCCACTTTGAAATATGTGACAAGGTGTTATAACAATGCATCAACTAATGGAGAGAACCAAATTCATACTCAAGTGAAAAACGCCATTAAAATTTACACAGCATGGTTTGGGTATAGCTCCATCCAAGACTGCAAGAGATTGCAGATTTGTGGAGGCAAGTCCAGACAATCACACAAACCAACCTCACTTCCATTGACTCCATCTGCACATCACACTGCCTCGGTAAACCACTAGTATAATCAAGGATGAGCCTCACCCCGGTCATTCCCTCTTCTCCACTCTCCCATCAGACTAAAGGTACAGAAGCGTGACAACGCATATCTCCAGATTCAGAAATATTTTCTTCCCAACTGTTTTCAGGCAACTGAACCAATCTATCACCAACTAGAGAGCGGTCATGACCTCACATCTACCTGACTGGGGACCTTCGAACTATCTTTAATCGGACTTTACCTTGCACAAAACTTTATCTGGCCTTGATCCTGTATCTGTACACTGTGGACAGCTTGATTGTAATCAATGAATCGTTTTTTTTGCTGACTGGATAGCACGCAACAAAAATGCTTTTCACTGTATCTCGGTCCGTGTGACAATAAAAAAACTAAACAAGGATGTACTGTACCTGGCTGTGAGAGTCTGAGAAGTGAACTGTAAACATCATGACAATCACGCTCTCGAGTAATAACAAAGTGTGCAACTCTGAAGTTCTTGCAATGAATCAACAACGGGCACCCTGCTGAAGTAAGGGGAAGCTTCTCCAATGTTGAAATATGATGGTGCAAAATCTATAAAAAGTAATTTTGAAAATAAATTAGTTTTAAGTGTCCGGCTGTGAACTCTATCTTTTTTTCATTTGGCAACAACAGTTTCAATCCTGCAGGGCGTTTTCAATTCTCTTGTCAAATAAAGTTATCAAATGAATCTGAAAACAAATATCACTGTTAGCCAGAAGAAATCCAAATAGACCTTGAAAAGGAAAAGTAAAATATTGTTCATATTCCTGGCACTAGTCATAAATAATTTAAATTATGCATTGGGATATTGAGGAATACATAATCTCCCTGCTGATTATGGGAAACCAGGGAAATTTAGAAATAAACAGGAATTACGATTTAAGGTTTTAAACTTGCCTTTTTTTTAAAATTTGCTTTTCATTCACAAAACAAATTTTCATGAATTTAGTGAAAAATTGATCCTGTTCTCGAGGGATGCTACCTGAATCGCTGAGTTACTCCAGCATTTTGTGTCGTTTTGTAAACCAGCATCTGCAGTTCTTCGTTTCTACTAAGGTTTAAGTTGAATTGGGTATTACTTTCAGAGTCAGAAGGTAAGACAAACGCAGTGGGCAGCAAAATGCAATTACATACCCATGTCTCTTTACGGATCTCCGATGACGATTCTACAAATATCAGATGTGTTGCAGTCAAGTAAAGTGTTCCCAAAGTTGGTTTCTTGGAAGTAAACCGGTCAAGCAATTTCACATACTCTACCTGCAAGATAAAACGGGCAAATAAAAACTAGACTATGACATTTCTGTAATATTCGAGCTGTTAAATTCACGGTGGATGAATTAATTGCCAGGCAGTTCACAAAGACTGGCCAGATACATATGGCAATAAGTTTAGGCCATATAGAAGCCACCAGGACAACTTATCCCTGAGGAAAGCACTTGGTGTGATTTACGTTGACAACCAGCCAGCCAAGGCCTTCGTAAAACTCATTAAAAATTCCTGTGTTATAATCAAGAGTTGGTACATATTTCTAATGTTGCAGAACATTAACCTACTAATGCCATTGGCAGCAGATAGGCACAAACATTTATTACAAATGTGGACGCAGAAATAAATTATGGAAAATTGGCATGACGGCAAACTTACCAAACATTACACAATCCGGCATCAGAATGAATGTTTTAACTAGAAAATGACTAACATCGATACACTACTGCTGGAGTATCTCAGCGAGTCAGGCAACATTACTGGAGAACATGGATAGGTGACGTTTCGGGTTGGGACTCAACCCAAAATGTCATCTGTCCATGTTCTCCACAGATGCTGCCCGACCCGCTGAGTTAATCCAGCATTTATTTTTAAATTCAAAATTCCAGCATCTGCAGTTTCTTGTGTCTATCTATATAGTATTGTCTTCCTTCATTAGAAGCAGTTTGTCCATCTAATTATTAGGTCTATTCCCAACTCAATTCCGCCACTGGCCTGCCTTTTAGTTTATCACTATGACTGTGCAAATCAATCTGAAGCAGCAGCTTTGCCAACAAACGCGACGACATTTACTTAGCAATTTTATATTTTCATACAAGGGAGGCAGTAAAACTGAGTGTTTGTTCAAAGTATTTTTTTTAGTTAATCAGCAGAGCTGTCAGAGCACTTTGAAGCATGGTATCAGTTTATGATTTGTATTTATTGTAAATAATACAACAGATAAAGGATCAAATAGATTTGCAAAGCATTTCAATTTAAAATAAACTTTGTTGCCTTCAACTAGTGCTCCTCGTCAACAACAAACAAAGGAGACTATTTGTAGACAACATTGTAGAAGACAAAATGTTGTTTTTTAAACAACCGATACTGAAGTGAATGAGTATCTCGATTTCTACCATAGTACAACTGTTACACAAATATAAAAAGTGAAGCAACAAAAACACTTCAACAAAATGCCATTTATCAGAGTAACATTGATATGTCAGAGATTTTATCTTTAATGTTTACACAGGCCTTGTAGGTATAAATGCCCAAACGGAAAGTGATAATCTGAAGGAGTCTCGACCAGAAACATCACCCATTCCTTCTCTCCTGAGATGCTGCCTGTCCCGCTGAGTTACTCCAGCTTTTTGTGCCCATCTTCGTGATAATAAGATTACTATTTCTTTATTGCCATGTAGCTTTGTCACACAAAGCAATATATTTCCAGTTCCAAAAGTAAAAATACCATAAAATGTCATGTATTCTTTCTTTGCTCAACATTCTAGTATCTGCAGTTCCTTGTGTCTTTCTATATAGTATTTCAATTATTTTTTTCAATTATTTAGGTTCATAATTTTAATATGTTATTGAAAGACAGACATTTATATTTTTCAAACAATTTTTGACAGACCAACCAGCCAAAGTTGAAGACGAAGTTTGCCAGCTGTCAAAACATTTAGTGACATTTTATCAATCTAGCACTGTTGCCTCCATTTACTCCCAGGACATGCATACTTAGGCCCAGTGAAATTGCCAGTCTGCTTATGAGTCAGTTCATTCTGGATGTGGAAAGACCTCATGTGGCACTTCTAGATAAGCAGACTGGTCCAAAAACATCCTTGTCTCCATCACCATCTCCATTGAATCCTGAATTTTAAAGATCAATATCAGTTCACTTCTAATCACTTTATTCTCTAAAAAGCCAGGTCCCTTATCCCTCCAACCTTTCCTCAGTTGTTTGTTTTCATTCTGATACAATCTAAACATTATTTGGACTTTCCACATTGCTTCTTTGTCCTCTTTATAACATAGTTTGTCCAACTTAGCTTTCTAAGTACAACCTGACCAGAATATAAGGGAGAATATCTTTACAGCGTTATGAAAGGCCTAAAATTTGAAAATCAAGGGTCTTAGAAACATAGAAACAGAAAATAGGTGCAGGGGGAGGCCATTCGGCCCATTAAGCCAGCACCGCCATTCATTGTGATCATGGCTGATCGTCCCCTATCAATAACCCGTGCCTGCCTTCCCCCCCATATCCCTCGACTCCACTAGCCCTTAGAGCTCTATCTAACTGTCTCTTAAATCCATCCAGTGATTTGGCCTCCACTGCCCTCTGTGGCAGGGAATTCCATAAATTCACAACTCTTTGGGTGAAAAGGTTTTTCTCACCACAGTCTTAAATGATCTCCGCTTTATTCTAAGACTGTGGCTCCTGGTTCTGGACTCGCCCAACATTGGGAACATTTTTCCTGCATCTAGCTTGTCCAGTCCTTTTACAATGTTATATGTTTCTATAAGATCCCCCTCATCCTTCTAAATTGGGTCTTGCACCCTTATTATAGTGTACAAATCATCCACTAAAATCTATCTGGTGCACATTGGATCTCACCAGTCATAATTTCCAGGACAAACAGTAATCAATGGGAAATTGTCCCAGGCACAATTAATTGCAGCTAACATCTGCCTGGAATTAGCCCCACATCTAAAGCCATAATAGGTAGCACAGTGTACGTTTCCTCAATTGCCAGCAGAAATTGGAGCTTTGAAAATTAAACCATGATTTTAGTTCCCAACTCAAAAAATAGCTACAGGTCCTCTGTTTAGACTTTAGAGATATCTGTAGTCTTTAGAGATACAGGGAGAAACAGACCCTTAGGCGAACAAGTCCACACCAACCAGCAATTGCTCTATACACTAGCACTATCCTACACACTAGGGACAATCTACAATTTACCAAAGCCAATTTACCAACAAACCTGCATGTCTTTGGAAACCGGAGCACCTGGAGAAAGCCCACGTGGCAACAGAGAACGTACAAACTCCATACAGACAGCACCCATAATCAGGATCAAACCCGGATCCATGGCACTGTAAGGCAGCAACTCTACTGCTGCACCACAGTGCCATCCTGACTCTGGGATCCACCTGTATATAGAATCATGAGGTAAATAGATAGGATGATTGCACACAGTCTTTTTCCCCAGGATGGGGGAATCAAGAACCAGAGGGCTTGGGTTAAAGGTGAGAAGGGAATAATTTAATACGACTATGAAGGAGATCTATTTTTTGCAGTGTGCTGGGTAGAAGAAATGAGCTCCCAGATGAAGTAGTTGAGGCAGAAACAATAACAATAATACATATTTGGACATATATGGCAATGAAAGGTTCAGAGGGATATGAGCCAAGCATGGGCAAATGGTACCAGCATTTTGGTCGCCATGGATGAGTTGGGCCAAAGGGCCTGGTTCCATGCTTGGTAATTTTACGACTTTATCACCCGTGGAAATTCCATACATATGAACAAGCATTTGGGAGACCGGCAGGATGAAATTGCTGGCTAAAGAAAGGCCATGGGCACATTCTGCCAGATACTAATGGGGCATTTTTAGGTGCCTTTTCTCACCATAGGGACCCTCCCCACCCAACTCCCTGCCACAAGGCACAACAATGGGGGGCTGGGTCAAATCAAGCAGAGCTGGGATTGCTGAGCAGACTCACTTGCTGAATCAGTGATGCTCGTCCTGCACTCGCTTGCTCTTCCCTCACAGCTATTTCAGTGATCCTCTCCCACACAACATACATCTGTTCATTTCCCACACAAATAAGTTGTCCCTCCAACCCATGTTAAATCTTTCCCCTCTGGCATTAAACCTATGCCCTCTTGTTTAGTTTGGAGATGCAAGGCAGAAACAGGCCCTGTGGCCCACCAAGTCCACGCCAACCAGCGATGCCCATACACTAATGGGGCTGTCCCACTGGAAGAGCTAATTCAAGAGTTCTCCTGAGTTTCCTCTGATTCGAACTCGGAGAATTACGGTAATTGCCGCTCGTGGGTACTCGGGGCTCTCATGAACCCTCATTGTGAAAAACTTGCCGCTCGTGTTCCTTTTGAATCTTTCCCCTCTTATCTTAAATTTATGCCCTCTAGTTTTAGACTCCCCAACCCTGGTAAAAAGCCAGTGATCTAGTAAAGTAACAATGGTGAGGCATTTTTCTGATTCACAGAATTCAAACACTAAGTAACATTCACAAACAGGTCAGGGTTCACAAGGCTTGGAGCCACAAAATGTCAGTGTTCAAGGCCAAAGGGAAATATAAACCACGACCAGACCACCCAAGTCTTTCCAGCTCAAACTGTCATTTAGTGAAATCATGTTTCTCAAGACCTAACCCTCTAGCTTTTAACGTCTTTAGTTACAAAAAAGAAACTGTCAATCTTCATTCAAAATTAACAATTGATCTATTTCCAGCAACTGCATATTTGTTTTGATTTTCAACTTTTATCCCATCTTTAAAACCTGTTGCTCAAATCAAAATGCCTTAATAGCTGGACGTTTGTGCATTCACCAACATCGGTTTCTGTGCTACACCTGCTCACCAATTATATACATTCAGCTTTGGCTTTGTATCGGGACAACATTCTAATTGGTTTGGGAACAGCTCCATCCAAAACTGCAAAAATGCAAGAAATTGCAGAGAAGGGTTTTGACCTGAAAAGACCTATTTCCTGAAAATGCACACCCACAGAGTTCTGGAACATTTTTGTCTACCTTTTCCCCTTCCCACTCCATTTATATCTCACGCTGTTGCATCAGGCATAATCTAAATGATCGCACCATACTATCAATAGAATAAATGCACAGAACAATTTCTTCCCAGCATCAGGCAACTAAACCATACTATCAACAACTAGAGAGCAGTCCTGAACTACCAAGAACTGCAGATGCTGGTTTAAATCGAAGGTAAACACAAAATGCTGGAGTAACTCAGCATGACAGGCAGTATCTCTGGAGAGAAGACATGGGCGATGTTTCGGACTCAACCCAAAATGTTACCCAATCCTTCTCTCCAGAGATGCTGCCTGTCCCGCTGACTTACTCCAGCATTTTGTGTCTAGTCCTGAAATACTATCTACCTTTCAAGAGGGAGTTAGATTTAGCTCTTAGGGCTAAAGGGACCAAGGGATAAGGGGAAAAAGCCACAGGAATGGGGTACTGATCTTAGATGATCAGCCATGATCATATTGAATGTCGGTGCTGGCTCGAAGGGCCGAATGGCCTACTCCTGTACCTATTTTTCTATGTTATTGTAGACCTTCGAACTATCTTTGATCTGACTTTACTGGCTTTATCTTGCACTAAATGTTATTCACATTATTCCCTTTAACACTGTAAATGGCTAGATTGTAATCATGTATCGTCTTTCTGCTGATTGGATAACACAAGGGTTAATGGGGGAAGTGGAGGAAGGGTGTATGGCGGGGGGAAGAGGGGAGCGTGGATGAGGGGGGGGGGAGGGGAGGGTGGATGAGGGGGGAAGGGGGAGGGATGGATGAGGGGGGGGAAGAGGGGGGTGGATGAGGGGGGGGAAGAGGGGAGGGTGGATGAGGGGGGGGGGGATGAGGGGAGGGGGGATGAGGGGAGGGGGGATGAGGGGGGGAAGAGGGAGGGTGGATGAGGGGAGGGGGAAGGGGGGGGAGGGAGAGGGGGAGGGGGGATGAGGGAGGGGGGAGAGGAGAGGGTGGATGAGGGGGGGGGGAGGGGAGGGGGGATGATGGGGGGGGAGAGGGGGGGAGGGATGAGGAAGGGGGAGGGGGATGAGGGGGGAAAGGGGGGGAAGGTGAGATGAGGGAGAGGGGAGGGAGGAGGGAGGGAAGGGGGATGAGGAGGGGCAAAAAGGGGAGGGGGAGGAGGGGGAAGGGGAGCGGACGGGATCACGGGTGGAGTGAGAGGTGGAGGGAGGGGAGAGGAGAGAAGGGAGAGGAGAGAAGGGAGAGGAGGGTGAGAGCAGGGGCCGGTGGGTTGAGGAAGAGTGGAGGGTAGATGGGGGGGACTCTGAGGCTCTGATTACCCTCCAGCAGCCCCTACCTTTGGCGTGATGATGTGCTCCATGGCCGTGTGTGGCAGCGTCCCTGCCCCGGGTGGGTGGCCGGGTGCGGGCGGGGGGTTGTCAGGCGCGGGGCCGGGGCAGCGCCTCAGAGCGGCCGCCCGTCGCCATCACCACCGTCAGCGGCCGCCATTTCCGGCAGCACCACGTGACCCGCGGCCGCCAGCCCCGCCCCCGGGAAGGAGGGGCCACGTACTCTCGCGAGGCCCGTGGCTGAGCAGGAGGAGGGGCGGGGTTATCGGTGGGCGTGGCTACATGAGGGGCGGGGCTGAGGGCGGGGCCTCCTTGCCCATCAATCTTTGGCTTAAGGGGCTGTCCCACTGCGGCAACCTAACTTGCGAGTTCAGACGCGTTTGCCCTCGACTCAAACTCGCATCATGGTCGTCACAAGGTCGTCCGAGGTCGTAGATAGGTCGTGATGCTAGGGGGTAGGTACTCGGGGCAGGAAGTAGGTATAGGGGAGCTAGCCTGATGAACGGGTCCACGAGGGAAAGGAGTGAATTAGGTCGTTAGGAGGAGGACAGGGAGAGGAACTCCCTTCATACTCGAGAGTAGGGCGTACTCGGAGGGAGCTTGGCCGTGGCGTATTTTTCAGGAGGGGAAGGCTGAGAGGAGGAGAAGGGAGAGGAGGAGAAGGGAGAGGAGGGGAAGGGAGAGGAGGAGAAGGGAGAGGAGGGGAAGGGAGAGGAGGAGAAGGGAGAGGAGGGTGAGAGCAGGGGCCGGTGGGTTGAGGTAAAGAGTGTTGAGAAGTAAAAAGGGGGGGGACCAGTGAGGCTCCCCCCCCTACCCTACTCCCCCCCCACCCCTTCTCTCTCTCCCCCTTCCGCGCTGATAAAGGACTTGCCGAACTGTGCCAGCCCTCTTTTACCTTCCTGTTCATCGCGGGTATAAATTTCAGACACCGTTCCCCCGCTTTCGTGTGTGTGTGTGTGTGTTCTCGAGTGTTCGATCTAGCTCACTGTTTCATCGCTGACGGGCGATCCGGCTCGATGTTTTTCAGGCAAATGCTCTTGAGCTTGATGATCGAAGACTGTCGCTGAAAAGTCGCGTAATAGCAGCAGAGAAGGTGGACACACAAAAAGCTGATAGTAATTCGGCAGACGTTTCGGTTCGAGACCCTTCTTCAGAGCAGGAGGAGGGGCGGGGTTATCGCAGGGACCCAAGCCCTTTGGGGCGGGGCCAGAGGGCTGGGCAAGGTGCCCATCAACACCAGTTAAGGGGCTGTCCATTGACACATACCCTTTCTAACTTGCGAGTCTATCCAGTCAAGCCCTCTAAACCTGTCCTTTATCCATGTCAAAAGTGAAGCCCTATGACTCAAACTCGAACATGAAATGACAACAGAACAAGGGAGGATGAGAGGGAATCTTATAGAAACATATAAAATTGATGCAATAGATTGGACAGGCTAGATGCAGTAGGTAGGTCTATGTTGGGGGGGCCCAGAACTAGGGGGTCCTGGTGTAAAAAAGGGGTAGCCCATTTAGGAGTGTGAGATGAGGACGTTAAAGTTTTCACAGGCCCTTAACTTGAGGCTCTGTGGAATTCTTGGCCGTGGAGGCCAATTCAACTGGATTTTTTTTAAGAGAGGTTTTAGTATAGCTCCGGAAAAAATCACCCATGTTCTGCCAGAGATATTGGCCTCTCCCTCTCAGTTATTCCAGCTTTTTGTCTCCATCTTTATGTAAACATAGTACTCTGTAAACAATATAATAAACAAAACAAAAGGCCGGAAAAAATAACCATGTTCTGCAGAGATATTGGCTGACCCGCTGAGTTATTCCAGCTGTGTCTCCTTCACAGGGGCCAGGCTGTCGACTGACATCTACAACAAAGCTACCAACTCCTGGACTACACCTCCTCCCATTCCTTTGGGTCTGCCGCATCTGCTCCCAAGATGAGGCTTTCCATTCTAAGACATCCGAGAAGTACTCTTTCTTTAGTAAATGTGGATTTCCCACCCCCTGCTATCATAGTTGGATCCATCACCCATGCATCCTCTGTGTCCCCTGGTTTGGCTCTCACTCCCCCTCACCCCAGATGAAATGAGGTTCTTACCTTTGACTGCGTAGCCGGTCATAGTGCGAACTCCATCATCAAGTTCGCCGATGACACCACTGTGGTTGGACGAATCACAAATGGGGATGAGTCAGAGTATAGAAGTGAGATCGTCCGACTGACCAAATGGTGCCAGCACAACAACCTGGCTCTCAACATCAGTAAGACCAAAGAACTGATTGAGGACTATAATAGAGGGAGGATGAGGACACACAATCCTGTTTATATCAATGGTGGAGAGGGTCAATAACTTCAAATTCTTGGGCGTGCATATATCAGAAGATCTTTCCTGGACCCTGTACACCGATGCAATTGTAAAGAAGGCGACTTTACTTCCGGAGAAGATTGCGGAGATTCGGCATGTCGAAGAGGATTCTCCTAAACTTCTACAGGTGCACGGTAGAGAGCATTCTGACTGATATATGCTGGTTTGGCGACTTGTACGTCCAGGAGCGAAAAAGACGACAAAAAGTTGTGACCACTGCCCAGTCCATCACCGGCTTTGACCTCCCCACCATCCAAGGGACCTATCGGTAAGTCGCTGCCTCAAAAAGGCAGCCAAAATCATCAAGGGCCCACACCAACCTGGCCACACACTTATCTCACCACTGCCATCAGGTAGAAGGTACAGGAGCCTGAAGACTGTAATGTCCAGGTACAGGAACAGCTGCTTCCCCACAGCCATCAGGCTATTAAACACAACAAATAAGCTATGAGCTCTGAATTGCATAAAACACTATTATTATTTGTTACTTGCACCATATTTGTCATTTATTGAACTTTTTCTATATTTTCCCGTTATATACAATGTTTACATATTCACATATTCTGTTATGCTGCAGCAAGTAAGAATTTCATTGTCCCGTCCAGGACATGTGACTCTTGCCTTGACTCTTTCACAAGCCCCCTCATCCAATGCATCATCCCCCTACATTTCCACCCTCTTCAACATGATCCTACCACTAGTCACATTTTTCCTTCCCCACCTCTTTCCACCATCTGTAGAGACCATTCCCTCCTCAACTCCTCGGTTCATTCATCTCTTCCCATCCAAACCGTCCCCTCCCAGGTACTTTCCCATAGTGAGCGTAGATGATGTAACACGTGTCCCTATACCGCCTCCCCAACATCCATCCAGGGATCCAAGCAGTCCTTCCAGGTGAGACAGAGGTTCACGTGCACCTCCTCTAACCGCATCTACCTGGCCACACTATGTACGTGTAGCAAAACACAATGTGCTGGCTGGCAGTCGTCAATGGGTCAGGGCAGCATCTGTGGAGGAAATGGACAGACGACATTTGCTGCATAATCCTTCATTACATTTCCTCCACAGATGCTGCTTAACATGCTGAGTTACACCAGAACGTTGTGTTTTGAACAGGATTCTAAAGTTCTTTATGTCTCCTACATTTGTATGGACTATAAATGAAAAGAAAGCCCTATACTGTTTTGTTTTTCTTGTATATATATTTTTTAAGAACATATGATTTTAATTTTTTTTTTAAACTTCCTCTGCTTTTACAATCCCCTTCACTACTTCAAGACCACCTGTTTTTGTGCTGTCAATGGAGTGTCTGTTCTGGACTCAACATTTTTTCCTCTTGGCTAATCTCCAATACTTCAACTTTGACAAAATTCAGTTTGTCCAGTTTGCCCAACATCATGTTTATATTTATTGTCGTTGGCTTCCAAGTTCTGAAGACCTTGGTTAAACATTGTCACCATCGGCTCTGAATACTCATTGAGCCTATTATTTTTTTTAATCTCAGTAACTTTCTAAAGATCATTACCAAATTTTCTGCCCATTTCAGGCTATCTTTGCTCTGTTGGAAGATTGTGGCTGCAGTCCCATCTTTTGTGATTCCTTTGTCAAATTCATCCACATCTGCTGTAATAAAGGATCCCGCATGGTCACAATATGAAATATTGTGGAACATTTTCTATATTAAAGCACTGTATCAGCAATTAACAATGGTATACCCAAATCTTCTTTGTCTGCTGGGAACTAAAATAAACCAGTTCTGGCCCTTGGAATCTATCATATTTTAAACGCTCCAATTTGCACCAAATTAGTTGATCTGACCGCCCATCTATTTGCAATCCATTTTATTCCACTTATAATTGTAATAAACACGTGCCTTGACTTTGCAAGTAAACAGCACAACACAAAGAGCACGAGTAAATCAGAGAGTTACAAAAAAAGACAAAATGTGCTGGAGTAACACAACGGGTTCTAAAGAAGATACCATGTGCTGGAGTAACTCAACAGGTTACATAAAAAGACACAAAAGGTGGAGTAACAATGCGGGTTACAACCATCTCTGGAGGACATGGAATGGCAAACTTTTGGGTCGGGACCCTTAAACAATAAAATGCTCAGTACAGCTGACTCCCGAAATATAGCCATTCGGGTAATGGCTTTCATTGCTGGATTCTCAAATACCAAAGGACAAAGGACATTTATCGTCACATACACCAATTGGTGCAGTGAAATTAGAGTTACCATGCAGCACACAAATAAGATAAACACAGCACGATAGAATTTAACATAAAACATAAAGAGCAGAATCAACGTTTCCCACTGTGAGGGAGGGCAACAAAGTTCAGTCCTCTTCCTCTGTTCACCCGTGGTCGGGGCTTATTGAGGTCTCCGCAGTACCCGCACGGCAGCCTGATGTTTTAGGCTCTCGAACAGAAGAACACTCTTAGCGGCCCGGAGCCTCCGAATCGTCCGTTTCCTACCGGAGACCGCTGCTTCCGAAGTCCACAGGCCGAGCTAGGCGAGAGATCCCAGGATCTGCGATGTCAAAGTCAGGGCCACCAGTGGCTGGAAGCTCCCGCCGCCCGTGGCTGGAAACTCCGCAGACCACAGCTCCACGGTGCTCAAAGTCGACAGTCCCAGCACTCCAGAGCTCCAACATGGTGACTCCTGGTAAGGCATCACTGGTTATCATTGGAATATCATTGGATTCTTTCAACTTTTCTGTTTTTCATATTTATTCATTATTTATTGACTTATTCGCCACCTTTATTATCCACTCGATTTGTAATACATTATGTATACCTTAACCAACTTGGCCCCAAATGTTTTGTTCTTCAAGGCAATGGTTACCTTTGCCTAATTATTCTTCTGTTTTGGTGTAAGTTACTTGCCCCTTTTATTGCCTGAACAAAATCACACTTTGAATAATATCAATACTGAAGGGAAAAAAATGGTCTTCCTAGAAGTCCTGGATGAATTCTATAGTCATTCACCACTTTGGTCAAATGGTTTATTCCAACATATTTTAAACAGGTCGTGTTGTACAATGTCCGTCCCTGTTCTTGTACATCTCACTGAAATACCTACATCACCTGGTGAGCCGTGATGCAAAATGAGAAATTGTTAACTTTGCCTTTCTTAACTCGGTCCATATGGTTTCTGTCTCAATGCAAACTCCAGAAGATCCCTGCATTAGTTCTGTGATGAAATCCTTTACCGCAAAAGCCATCTCCTTTCCCTTCTCATTTTTTCTAAAAAACGTAACATCCAAGAATATTAAATTACCATCCTGTCCAAAACGTGATTGTACAAAATCATTTGCTCGGTTACTAATGTTTCAAGCTTTTCTCCTTTGCTTTGAATACTTTGTGCATTCATATGCATTCCAATCGATCTCAGCTCTGATTTTCTGAACATTGATATTTTAATTGTTTGACCTCTTTGCGGTAAAACAAGTATTTCACTCTTTAGAGGTAGAATTGTACACTTGCTCCTTCATCGGATATGTTGATCCCATTCATTTGAAGCAGAAAAACACGTTCTGAATCCAACCCGTTAATTTTTGGATGGGGGTGTGCGTGCCGACAATAGACAATGCTGAAGTCTAGGAGGAGGCACTTCTATGCCCTTCGAGCCAGCAGGGACAATCTGGATCATGGGCCATCAAGGCCAATCAGTACCTGCCGATCACCAACCTTCTCCCCATCCCCCCTACGACACTATTTTTAAGAGCCCTGATCTAGCTCTCTCGTGAAAGCACGTAAGAGCTGCTGGCCTGACGGCATCCCTCTGAGGCAGAGAATTCCACAGGGCCTGTGCTGCTCAGCTGACAGACGTGTTCCCTGACATCTTCAATTCTAAATGCCCATTCAGTTATTCTTAACTGTGGCCCATGTTTTCTGCCTCCTCCATCGTGTCCAGTGCCAAAAACAATCTTATATGCGGCAAGCCTCCCCTCTCATCATTCTAAACTCACAGTTGCACTTACCCCAGCTGCTCCATTCTCTCAGCATATGACAGCTTCGAGAGGCCGGGAATTACCTCAAAACCTACCTGCCTACCCCCCACAATATCAAGAATCAGTTTGCTACCGCAAGAACAGGAGACCAAAACGGCACACATCTCAAGGGCACTTCACTAGGCCTCTGTACCACCTCGACAGAAGACACTTACGTTGAATGCTATATTCGATTCCTCGATGTTATAAAGGTCACATGCCATTCGCTGTCTTCACTGCCTGCTGTACCTGCATGCTTACTTTCATAGACTGATGTACAAGGACCCCCAGATCCCGTTGTACTTCCCCTTTCCCCAACCTGACGCCATTTAGATAGTAATCTACCTTTCTGTTTTTGCTACCAACATGGATAACCTCACTTTTATCCGCATTAAACTTCATCACCCATGCATCTGCCCACTCCCCCAACCTGTCCATGTCACCCTGCATTCTCATAGCATCCTCCTCACAGTTCACACTGCCAACCAGCTTTGTGCCATCTGCAAATTTGCTAATTTGAAATGCATTGAGAAGACACAATTTCCATCCTGGGTATTGGAAAGGCACCCTGCTAACAACATTTTTGATTTTTACGCTAGGTTGAGTTAAAGCCAAAGGTAATTTCCTCTAGAATGAATAAATAGTAAATACACAGCTTTAATTTACTTATAGGTGCACCCTTACTTTCCAGCATGAATAATATTGCATGAAATTTTGGACTCCATGACAGATGCAAACCTTTTGTGAGATCTTGGAATCTGCCAAAACGTTTGAGAAACCTTTTGCCATTCAGGCCCTGGCTTTGAGGTGGTTTACATTTGGAATTACTGACAATTCAGTAAAGGTCTGATACTCATCAGTGGTTCTGTGGGTCACGTGTTAAACTTTGCTTTGACAGTGAATGATGCACCATTATTTCATTTAATCCGCATTTTAACATGAAGAAAAAAAGCTGCACATTCCATGAACCAGCTGCCATGTGAGTGGGCAAAATCCAAACAATCAGTGTCACGGATCTGCAGGAACAAAAAAATGAAGCTGGTGGTTAACATATAAAAGGTGTGTCGGAAGAAACTGTAGATGCTGATTTAAATTGAAGATAGACACAAAATGTTGGAGTAACTCAGCAGGACAGGCAGCATCACTGGAGAGAAGTAGTTTTGGGTCCACACCCTTCTTCAGTCCACTGATGGGTCTGTGGAAATAAAGAACTGCAGATGCTAGTTAACACACAAAAGGGCACAAAGTTCTGGAGCAACTCATTGGGTCAGGCAGCATCTCTGGAGAAAAGGAACCGGTAACATTTTGGGTCTGAGGAAGGATTCTGACCCGAAGTGTCACCTGTTCCTTTTCTCCAGAGATACTGCCTGACCCACTGAAAGGACACAAAGTGCCTGAGTAACTCAGCGGGTCAGGCAGCATCTCTGGAGAACATGGATAGGTTATGTTTTGCTCAAGTTTGAGGAAGGGTCTTGAACCAAAGCATTGCATGTCCATGTTCTTCAGTGTCACGGTTTTCTTGGATATTAAACATTATGTATAAAACCTGCTTATGTGGATACCTATTCATCAATTCCTCAACATTAATTAGATACCTTACCTCAGGCTTCTGTATTTTAATTGTTGATTAATTTAAAAATGTTCATTAAAATACAGAAATACATCAGACTGAAAGAGCTATACAGAGGAAAACAAATGTCTGGTGACAAGAATAGGTTCACCACCAGTTCTAAGGATAGAGTTTGGGTCTGTAAGAATAATGTTAATCTGTCCAGACCTGTAGAACTGGTATGTACAAGTTGGAGGTGAAGGCATGCCAAAATATATAAACTTCACTTGGGAACTTTATTTCATTAGCTATAAAATTTAAACAGGATTTCTCCTTGTCCAAACAACATGTAAATCAAAATAAAACTGCAAATGCTGGAAATCTGAAATAAATACAAAAAAGGATGAAACACTCTGCAGGTCAGGCAGTATTTGGGGAAAGAAAAACACTCAGAAAAACAGCCACGCCCCTCCCCTGAAACCTGGCTGACCTTGTGCCAGTTACTCCCTTTCCTCTCCTCCTCGCCCTGCACCATCATCCCTTCCTCCAGCTTGACGATTCACAACTTTTCCAAACCTGAACTTCATATTTTGCAACTCTTTATCCCTTTTGGCTCAGACCTGTTCGTTCATCTCTGGCTTTTGCCCAACAATCTGCCTGGCGAAACGCTCCCTCGCCTGTGTTCACCAAATACCGGCCAATCTCTGCCCTGCCCATCCTTTCCTCCAGCTTTCTTTCCTGCCCGCACCCTTCCAATCGGTCTGAAGAAAGGCACCGACCCCGAAACATCACCTATCCACGTCCTGCAGAAATGCTGCTAGGCTCGCTGAGTTACTCCAGCATTTTGTGTCTTTCTCAGGTTGGAGTCACATTGTTCCAAGTTTAATGAAGGGTGTTTGACCTGAGATGTTACGTTTACTTTTCTCACAGAGTGTGGATTTGCGAAAAGGGCCTGAAAAATGAGGCCCTTGTCACAGTTCATTACGAACATCTCTGTTGCAGAGGACTCTGATTTACATGGTGTTCCCAGGGACAGATTCTGAGACGGACACTGAATGCTGGTGGAAGGTCATCAACTCGGTGAAGGACACCCTCTGTGGTCTTCCCGAAACTTGTTGGCCTCCCAGGCGCAGTGAGATGTCTGTTAGGGAATGTTGCCAACAGGCCCATTCCAGACTGCAGGAGTACGTGCTGAGGAACGCACTGAAGCTCAGTGCAGCCAACGCCAAGACTCTGAGGGGGAGGATTACAGTCCAGGGACCTTCTGCTCTTGGACATTGAGGGGCAGAGTATGGTCGAGACCCCCCTCAAACAAGGGAAGGGAGATCACCCCAAGAGGCCACACAAGTGGTAAGAGTGTTTTGTTTAAAGGTAGGTGGAAACACTACTGAGTATATTCAGTATTGTGCAATATAAAATCAAAGTATCGACACTGAGAATGTTTGAAGCGTTTTTGCAGTTTTTGGTTTGTATTATTCCGAATAAAGTTTCTTTTAGCATATGCAAAAACCCTCTATTTCTCTTTCCATAAATGTTATTTATCCATCTCAAAACACACAGCACCGTATTTTAAAGACCCAGCCAAATGAGCTGATAGAAAATCAATATATTTACAATCTCAATGTGATAATATCTACTATGGTAGTGGAAGAGTCTTATTCAGCCAGAACTACGGTGCAAACATTCCTAAAAACAAACACGAATATGAACTATTTACCTTGCTTGTTCACACATAATCTTTTTTTCTTTCCCTGGCATTTGATGGTGCCTCAAGGGCTATCTATGAATATAAAGTAGGGATTTTTTGTTAGAATCAATGACATATTGTTTTAATAAAGTTACCGTTCTCATTTAAATACAGTGCTTTTAACTTCCTCCTTTCCTGATAATTTCAAAAGCAACTTGCTTAATGTTTGCTGCAATATATTTCCATCTCTCTTTTACTTTTGTAAATAAAAAACAGTAACATCATAAAGGACGCTACAAATACATTATTTATTAAAATACCTTTTCCATTGTAAATACCTTCACTCTTACACATATATGCAAGCACACACACACAAATATTCTATTGTGCAGGGCTTATAAGTGGTGGGTGTATGGAATGAGCTACTGGAGGAGGTATTTGAGGCTGGTACCATGGGCGGAAAACCCAGGGGGGCCAGAGGGGACACGTCCCCCCCCCCCCCCCCCCCATGTTTTGAGAGGTGGGGGTGTTTTTGTAATCCGGATTTTAAAACCTGGTAAAATCTCCGCTTTCCGCGAGACAGTGGGGGTGGGACTGATGATCGAGGGCACCGATTGGACGAGAGAGATGTAGGTCAGCAGGCAATGAGGGCAGGACCATGATACTTCAGCGCGATGATTGGAGGAGGGAGGAGTGGGGGGAGGGGGGGGGTGGGACTGAGGATAGAGTGCGGTGATTGGAGGAGGGAGAAGTGGCACAGACCTGCGCTTCATCCGCAGCCAGGATCGATCCCGGCCGGGTCTCCGGCGCTGTCCTGTCCCCTCCCGAGTGCCCCCCCCCCTCCCCCCCCACATGGGTGGCCAGAGAGGTCGGCAGCCAAGATCCTCCGCTATAGGATCTTTGCTCGGGAGTCAGACGGGCGCGGCGCCTCCAGGCCCACAGCCAGCGCAGAGAAGCAGCGCTAAACCCAGCTCAACTTTGCCTGTCCCACCTGGTGAGCCTACAGCCCTCCTGGACTTGCGGGAAATATGGCCAGCGCGGAGAAGCAGTGCTGGTATATTGTCAGTCCAGACAGGGCTGTAGTTAACCCGGTGAGACAGGCAGAGTTGAGCTGCATTTAGCGCTGGATTGAGCCCCCGAAGCCTCGCGGTGTGCGTGTGTGAGTGTACGCATGCGCGCTTGGCCACCAAAAAATTGTGTCCCCCTGGTCCCCTCCATGTTTTGATAGCAAGTTCCGCTCTTGGCTGGTACTATCACAACATTTAAGAAACATGTAGGCAATTACTTGGATAGGACAGGTTTAAAGGTTATGGGTCAAACGTAGGCAGGTGGGACTAGTATAGATGGGACGTTTGCCGGTATGGGCAAGTTGGGTTGAATGGCCTGTTTCCATGCTGTAAGACCCTATTACTCTAGCAATAAGGAATGGGGGGAAGTTTACCAGAATGCTGCCTAGATTAAGGGGTTTTAGCTACAAAGAGAGGTTGGACAAACATAGATCGCTTATTCTGGAATGCCGGAGGTTGATGGGAGACCTGATAGGAGTATATAAAATTATGAGAAGCATAGATTCCATGGACAGTCAGAACCTTCTTCCCAGGGTGGAATTGTTTAGAGGGCATAGCTTTAAGTTGACAGGGACATAGTTTAAAGGAGATGTGAGTGGCAATTTCTTTACACAGAGGATGGTGAGCGCCTGAAAGTACTGCCAGGGGTGGTGGTGGAGGCAGATACGATAATGTAGTTTAAGAGGCTATTAGATGAGCACATTGATAGGCAGGGAATGGAGGGGGTATGGATCATGTACAGGCACCTTAGTTTAGCATGGCATTATATTCGGCACCGACATTGTGGACCAAAGGGCTGTTCCTATGCTGTACTTTTCAATGTGTGGGAAAGAACTGCAGATGCTGGTTTAAATCGAAGATAGACACAAAATGCTGGAGTAACTCAGTGGGACAGGCAGCATCTCTGGAGAGAAGGAATGAAGAAGGGTCTCGACCCGAAACGTCACCCATTCCTTCTCTCCAGAGGTGCTGCCTGTCCCGCTGAGTTACTCCAGCATTTTGTGTCTGTACTTCTCCATGTTCTATGTTCTATTTCAAGAAAACAGTGGATCGCTGGGTAATTATAAATGAAAGGACATGGGTAATTAGAAATGATGTCAAGCTTATTTATTGTTTCTTATTTCTACGGATATATTCACGGCAACAATTTGCAGAGTTTTGCTGAAAAGGTCTTCTGATGTCAGCTGGTGCAGCTCCATTTGGCTTTGTGACCTGCCAATGCACGGCAGACATAGATCGCTTATTCTGGAGTGCTGAGGAGTGTTACTCACCTCTCTCCTGTGCTGAATCAGCACTTTGTTGATGTAAATGTTGAGAACATGTCTTTCATGAGGGTGAAACATTACATGAAGTTTGACACAAAATGCTGGCGTAACTCAGCGGGCCAGGCAGCATCTCTGGAGAGAAGGAATGAATGGGTGACGTTTCAGGTCGAGACCCTTGGTTTGTCTGTTCATGGTACAATGTGTTAATAGAGTGTAAAGGTTTGGCAGCTGGATATAATTATTATTCAATGAATAACATTTTAAAATTTTAGAGTCGTATAGAGTAACATAGCTTCAGCTGAACTACTATCTCCCTCGGTGGTGACCATCGGACTATCCTTGATTGGACTTTGCCTTGCACTAAATGTTATTCCCTTATCATGTATCTACACACTGTAAATTGCTTGATTGTAATCATCATGTACTATCTTTCTGCTGACCGGATAGCACATGACAAAAAGCTTTTCACTGCACTTTGGTACACGTGACAATAAACAAAACTGAACATAGCTTATGACTTACCCACTTCGACCAACTTGTCCCACTAGTCCACTCTGCCTGCGTGTGACCCATATCCCTCTAAACCTAGCCTATCCATGTACCTGCCCAAATGTTTCTTAAACGTTGCGATAGTACCTGCCTCCTCCAGCACCTTGTTCCATACACCCATCACCCTCTGTGTGAAAAAGTTACTTTTAATTCTTCCCCCCCTCACCTTAAATCTATGTCCTCTGGTTCTCCATTCTTTGATATGCTTTCACTTTGATGTGTTGGACAAAATTAATTTCTTTAGTCAGTTAGCAAAGCAAAGTGATGTTGTAGCCATTGGGGCACAAAATTAAGACCAGCATTCATATTACAGTACTGACAATATCAAAGGATCAATATTTAGAATATGATTTTAAACTGAGGATGCATCTAGAATTTTCAATGAGTGTAAAATCCTTCTGTATTTGAAGAATAATTCTCACTGTGCCAGGTTTAATGTTTAATCCTACATCCCCATCACCATAAAAAAAACATGATCCATTCATTTCTGAGTGCTTGCTACATGCCAAATGCTTGGCACTTAAATTATATGCCAAGACCGAATACATTTAGAAACAGTTCTTTGCTGGATGTAAACCAATTTGCTATATCCTGAGGTCGTAAAAGACATTGGGCTAGAAATTCCTACTGTGTGCTACATTTTATTAGTCCTTTCTTTATACGTTATATTCTTCCGGAAGTCTGATCCAGAATATGGAAGTGTCTGACGGGCATGGAGGCTGCCAGGCCTGCAGAATGGTATCAAAGAACATGCAGCTCATATTTAACCTCTTTTAGGCATTCAAGGCCTCTGAATATTGAAAGCTGACACTAAAGCAGATACGAACTGGAGAGGCTTGTTTTGGTCTTAATTAAGAGGGACCAAACTAACATCTTCCACCATAAAAAAGACAGCGTGCTGGAGTAACGCCACAGGTGTTCTTAGAATAGAGAGGAGGTCATTTAAGACCGAGGTGAGAAAAAACTTTTCCACCCAGAGAGTTGTGAATGTATGGAATTCCCTGCCACAGAGGGCAGTGGAGGCCAAGTCACTGGATGGATTTAAGAGAGTTAGATAGAGCTCTAGAGGCTAGTGGAGTCCAGGGATATGGGGAGAAGGCAGTCACGGGTTATTGATAAGGGACGATCAGCCATGATCACAATGAATGGTGGTGCTGGCTCGAAGGGCCGAATGGCCTCCTCCTGCATCTATTTTCTATGTATCTAGGTCAGGCAGCATCTCTGGAGAACATGGATAGATGACGTTTCAAGTCAGGCCCCTTTCATGGATCCTATCCATGTACTCCAGAGAAGCTTCCTGACCCGTTGAGTTTCTTCAACACTTTGCTTCAGTCGTTTGACTCTTTTATTGTAAAACAGTATCTGTAGTTCCTTGCGTAGCCTCTTCTATCACCCTCGAATACCTGGCATCTGTTGATTTGCAGGAAGGTCCTTCCTTTAAGCACATTTCTCACCTCCTGCTTCACTTAGTAAACTTAGTTTAATTTAGTTTAGTTTAGAGATGCAATGCGGAAACACAGCGATCCCCATACATTAACACTATCTTACACACACTAGGGGCAATTTACAATTATACAAAGCCAATTAGCCTCCAAACCTGTACGTCTTTGCAGTGTGGGAGAAAACTGGAGCTCCTGGGGTAAACCCACGCAGGTCACGGGGAGAATGTACAAACTCCGTACAGACAGAACCGTAGTCAGGATCGAACCCAGGTCTCTGGTGCTGTAAGACAGTAACTCTACCACTGTGCCACCATGCTGCCCACTTGATAACATTCAGGCTATTACATATATGTCCTACGACACCCGGGACCCTTGCTTACTTTGATGTCTTTCACGCTCCGCGTCCTTGGACATTGACCCTATTTTGTGTCCACCACCACCCGCCAATCTCTCACCCTTCTTCCCCAATTGCAACCTCCCTAACTTTGATCCCTAACTGATCAGTCTGAACAAGTGTCCTGAAACATCGCCTATCTACTGTATGTTCTCCAGAGATGCTGGCTGACCCACTGAGATGCTCCAGCATTTTGTGTCTTTCTGTGATGACGGAAAGGTGTTTTTCAGATTGGAGACCGATATCAATGGTGTGCGTCTGACAAATGTAGGTCCCCTACAATCTGGGACAGATGAATTTATAATGGGAAACAAGGAAATCGCAGAACAGTTAAACGAGTACTTTGGTTCTGTCTTCACTAAGGAAGACACAAACAATCTCCCAGAAATACTAGGGAACCGAGGATCTAGTGGGGATGGAGGAACTGAAGGGAATCCACATTAGTCACAAAATGGTGTTAGGTAAACTGTTGGGACGGAAGGCAGATAAATCCCCAGGGCCCGATAGTCTGCTTCCCAGACCATTCAAGGAGGTGGCCCTAGAAATCGTGGATGCATTGGTGATCATTTTCCAATGTTCTCTCTTGACTTGACTTGACTTGACTTGACTTGACTTGACTCTGGATCAGTTACTGTGGACTGGTGGCTAGCCAATGTAACTCAATTTTTTAAGAAAGGTGGGAGAGAGAAAACTCAGAATTATCGACCAGTTAGCCTTACATCAGTAGCGGGGAAGATGCTGAGTCGATTATTAAAGATGTTATAGCAACGCATTTGGAAAGCAGTGACATGATCGTTCAAAGTCAGCATGGATTTATGAAGGGGAAAACATGCTTGACTAATCTTCGTGATTTTTTTTGAGGATGTAACAAGTAGAATGGATAAAGGAGACCCAGTGGATGTGGTGTAACTGGACTTTCAAAAATCCTTTGATAAGGTCCCACACAAGAGATTAGTGTGCAAAATTAGAGCACATGGTATTTGGGGTAGAGAACTGGTTGGCAGACAGGAAGCAAAGAGTAGGAATTAACGGGTCCTTTTCAGAACGCCAGGCAGTGGGGTGCCGGAAGGCTCGGTGCTTGAACCCCAGTTACTTACAATATATATTAATGATTTAGATGAGGGAATTAAATGTGACATCTCCAAGTTTGCGGATGACACAAAGCAGGGTGGCAGTGTGAGCCGTGATGAAGATGCTATGAGGCTGCAGAGTGACTTGGATAGGTTGGGTCAGTGAGCAGATGCTTGGCAGGTGCAGTATGATGTGGATAAATGTGAAGTTATCCACTTTGGTGTCAAGAACAGGAAGGCAGATTATTATCAGAATGGTGTCAGATTAGGAAAAGGAGAGGTGCAACGAGAACTGGGTGTGCTTGTACATCAGTGACTGAAAATAAGCATGCAGGTACAGCAGGCAGTGAAGAAAGCTCATGACATGTTGGCCTTCATTGCAAAAGGATTTGAGTTCAGGAGCAAGGAGTTGTACAGGGCCCTGGTGGGACCACACCTGGAGTATTGTGTGCAATTTTGATCTCTCAAATTACTGATAATTGGGATTTCAGATACACCCCACATTTATGCAGAGTATTATTTTGAAGGCAGGAATTTACACCAGGAACTATTTCAGACAAGCCGTATGAATAGCGTGATATCCACAAGTTACACTGTGTAATCAGGAAATAAACACAGATGTAAAATTTAGGATGCCAATTTCTGCTGTTGTAAAATGTCACGTTAACTGCAAATCCTTTTCCTATGTATGTGAGCATGGGGAATTGCAACGGCAGTATCATAATTGAGCCTAATTCTGACCAACCTCCATATTCAGCTCCATTTTTTTCAGTTGGAACTGCACCAGGGAGAGTTTCAGTAGATATTTTGGTTTCTTAATCTAGAACTGTGGAGCCTCCAACATGATTGAATTCAGATCACAATCCAGCTCGGAATCTTTTCATTACGTACGGCTCAGTGCTCCAATGGCAATAAGTTTGTAATTGAAGTGTTATAAAAGTCCAATTTTAACAGGAAGGTGATTTACTTTATAAATAAATAAATAAATAAATATATTTTATGCATTCATATATTAAATAAATTGCATCTTCTTATCTCATTTCACCATCCTAAATTAAATATTAACGCTTTATATATAACACTTTAAGACAGACTAAAAAACTCCCTTCCAAACCCTCCTGTTCAGCAAAAGCAAGGCGGATTTGCATCCCGCAAACCACAAGATTTCAGATTCCATGTGGGTAATCTGGAAATAGCAACAATTCATGGCTTATTTGATCCTTGGGTTAGACCTTCGAGATCAAAGAAACACACGGCAAGGAAATGATTCCTACTGCTTCATTTTATTTTGTGACACCTTTTAAACAGAATTGGCCTCTTCCATATCATTTCCCTGCAATTTCCCACATAAATAATCAGGGCGCCTGGCACACACGAAACACAGCCCCTGCAAGGGAGAGTGTCTGCAGAAATCCTGTGCCCTTTGTTGTTAGACCCTGTGTAGGAAGGAACTGCAGATGCTGGTTTACACTGAAGATAGACACAGAATACTGGAGTAACGCAGCCAGCCGTCAGGCAGCATCTCTGGAGAAAATGAATAGTTGACGATTTAGGTCGAGACACCTCCTCATACTCTTACAATACCTTACAGGTAAAATACCTGGCATTTTGCCAAATGAAAAAACAAATTCCCTTGACACTTCCGTTGACATGGATTTAACCTACTTCAACCATTTTGTTTTGAACTGCATGATCCCTCTGTTAAAAATAGCAAATAACTAACTTAATTTATATTCATAAAATATTAATTGTCATTCTATAGTTCCAATCAATCAAAAGCTAGTGATGTGCTTACCAAGGTGGTTCGTTTGACTTCTTTCCTCAAATATATTTCTTTGATAATTTTGCCACTTTTACTCTTGAATATCAGGCTCAACTTCAAGCACTGCTGGTGTCTGTTCACAAATTCTCACACTGCTGGTAAACCGCGTTCCTTAGCACCTGTGGTTTGTTTCAAGACGGGCCCGGTCCGACGGGCTCACGGTGCTCAAATCAGCAGACAACGGGGGCTAAAGTGTGACCAACATTGCCCTCATCCTTCATGACAACCTTCGTGTGTGACCACATTAAGCTGTGTATAGAACAAAAGCACGTGGGCACTAAGTGTCACTCCCTGCTGAAGTTCTACCTGTCCCTGGTGTTGCGAAGGATGGGCCTGGCGCAGATGCCGTGCAATATGCCAGTTTGCAGGATATTGCAGCAACACCTGTCCTTTGCAGCGAGGTTCTTTCGGACCAACACCTTTGACCACAAGTCAATCAGGCAGTGGGCTGCACCGAACATCCTGCAGGCACTGCAGGAAAAGGACTTGATGGATCCTGTGGCATGGTTCCCAGAGCAGACTGCCCGGCTGGTCTGGTGAAATGCCTCATCTCCAGAACTCACCAACAAGCACCGACCTGGCTTGGCTGGCAGTGAGAAGGGCACTCCCTGTCAGATTCTTCTTGTACCGTCGAAATCTTACTACCAGCGTACACTGCCCTCGGGACGGCTGCTGTGGAGAGGAGATGGTTGTCCACCTTTTCGCAGATTTACGAAGAGAGTCTGGAGAAGGATACAAGGGTCCTTGTCACGGTTTATCCCGAACAACTGTGTAATAGAGGACTCGCTGATTTACAGGCTGTTCCCAGGGAAGCATTCAGTGACAGATGTCAAGTGCTGCTGGAAGGTCATCAACTCGGTGAAAGACGCTCTTTGGTCTTCCCGAAACTTGTTGACCTCCCAGCAGAGTGAGATGTCCATGAGGAAGCACTGAAGCTTGCGTAGGTGGCAAGGGTGTTGGGTATAATGGTATTTCTGCAAACACTATCAAATACGACATTAATGAATGTATCTGTAGCCGCTGAGAATGTCGGAAGAATTTTTGCACAGTTCTTGGTTTGCATATGTTTTATATTCTGAATAAAGTTTATTTTGATTTTTTAAAAAGATAGGTGCGAATACTACTGAGCATGACACTATTGAACAGATAGACACTGGGACTACTTGAAGAGTTTATGCATAGTTTTGTTTTGTGTACATTTTGTCCTCTGAATAAAATTTATTTTTGAAATGATAAAAAGTTCAAACACTATGACAGTATTGAATGTATGGACAGTGAGATGGCTTGAAAAGTTTTTGGGACTTTTTGGTTTGTATATATACTTTTACAATTCTGAATAATCTTTATATATTAAGTTTTAAAAGGCACATTCACCACTGAGCATTAACTAATGAATGCATAGACACTGAGAATGCATGAGGAGCTTTTGCAGTTTTTATTATTCGCTCATTTCATATTCTGAAAAGTTTTCATTTGTAAATTCAGGAAAAGATGCAAACATTCCCGTGTGATACCACTGAATATATAAACCGACATTTTTTTGTTTTGGAGATATTTCTCATTCTGAAAACAAAAAGTTAATTTCTGAAGTGAAGAAAAAGATGCGAACATTACTGGGGGATACCCAGTATGGGCACTTTGATGAGTTTTTGCACAGTTTTGGTTGTATTCATTCTGAATTCTGAATTGAGGTTAAAAGTAAAATTTAAAATATTGCAGACGCCGTCTTTTCGGTCTTTGTTTCAATTGATGGGACATACTTTTTTTTCACAGTTTAAAAAAAAAATTAACTATTTACAGAAAATACACACAAATATACAAACACACCGCCATAATACAAAATAGACAAATAGTATTAAATATTATATTAACTACTTCCCTATCTCTATTGAGGATACCCTCCACCCCACGCGGTGTCCAATGGTCACGGAAATCTCCCATGGACAGCCTTTTCAAAACCACCCGGGTGTGGACGTAAGCCTAGAAATTGATGGGACATGCTGTGCTGGGAGGTGCAGACGTCGGCTGTGTGGACCAAAGATCCTATAGGATCTATGGTGTGGACAAGGGTAAAAGTTGTGGGTCATGCTGGCAGCGGGTGGTGGGTGGACGCTCTCCCCGGGACGCGGAGCCTCCACACGGGCGGAGCCTCGCTGGTCTGTCTCCTGGTGCCGGATTGGTGAAAGAAGTCCAACCTATGGAAATTCACTCAGCAGAGTTTAAGCGAAAGATCAACTCCCCACCAGCCCCCCCACCAAAAAAAAAGCAGCAGACTGCGAGGTAAAGCCGAATGGAAGGAGGGCAAGGTTTAGTCGCCGCTGCAGCGTGTGCATCTCACACATTGTAGCGTGCCTCGTACATTGTAACGTGTCTCATACATTGTAGCGGGCTGCTGGCGTGTCTCATACATTGTAGCGGGCTCTTGGCGTGTCTCATACATTGTAGCGGGCTGCAGCGTGTGGCTACACTTGTCCCATTGTTGCACATCGGTGGAGAGCGGCGCTCGCAGATGGAAACATCGGCGGCGATCCTTGTGCTGGAAGTTTGGCCGGCGAGCGCCATGAATGGAGCTATGTTACACTGAGGAATGAAGGAAAACTCCTGCAACCCGCCCCCCGTTGTCCGCAGCCTGAGCCCGGGGACAGCAGCGTGAAGAAAGAAGGCGACAGTCAGGAGAACTTTGCTTTAACTTATTCTTTACTACCCATTTTCTCACTTTTTTCGACTTTTTTTTTGTTTGTGAGCCGTGTCGCTCTACTTGCACCGGGATTTGTGTGTGTGTGTGTGTGTGTGTGTGTGTTTTTTAATTGGTAGCAATGGGGGCTGCTCGGTTTGGGACCTTGCTTCTCCTCCTCGCCAACAGGCTGTGCGGTGTTCGCGCCGCCTCGGGGGAGTATTGTCACGGCTGGTCTGACAGTAACGGCAGCTGGCACGCCGGCTTCCAGTGCCCCGAGAGATACGACGGCCAGGAGGCCACCTTGTGCTGCGGCTCTTGCGGTCTCAGGTATTGCTGCTCGCTCCTGGACAACCGCCTGGACCAGGGCGTCTGCGACAACGACAGGAACGTCCACCAGGAGCCGGGAACCCAAGGGAAATCTGCATCAGGTATGGCCACTTTCTCCCCCACACCCACAGGTCCTTCGTCAACTTAGTTCCGAGTTAGCTTTAGCCCTTGGGGCTAAGGGAATCAAGGGATATGGGGGGAAGCAGGATACTGATTTTAGATGATCATCCATGATTATATTGAATGGCGGTGCTGGCTCGAAGGGCAGCAACGGCCAGGTTCAGAAACAGCCACTTCCCCCACAGCCAATGAACTCAACTCAAACAAAACTCTGAACATTAATATCCCAATAAAGTGTTTACTTGCACTTTATCTGTTTTATTTATTGATGTGTGTATATATTTATACAATGGTATATGGACACACAGATCTGTTCTGTATTTATGCCTTCTATATTCTGTTGTGCTGAAGCAAAGCAAGAATTTCATTGTCCTATCTGGGACACACAACAATAAACTCTCTTGAATCTCTTGAATCTTGAATGGCCTATCCCTGCACCCATTTTTCTTTCTTCCATCTGATTCTGGAGATGCATCTTTCCACAGATGTAGTTTTCAGGAGCTCATAGTTCTCTGAGTATGTAGATAAACACCTGAAGATATGAGCACTTCCAACCCAGAGCTTCAGTCTGAAGAACGGTCTCGACCTGAAACGTCACACATTCCTTCTCTCCAGAGATGCTGCCTGACCCGCTGAGTTATTCCAGTATTTTGTGTCTACCACAGCATCTTGTCGTAACCAACCCACCATGCCAGTGGTTTATTTTATTTACTGGACTTTTTTTTTTGTTTGAAGATAGACACAAAGTGTTGGAGTGCACAAAGTTCACACGTTTTAGCAGGATAATTGGGCCATTCGGCCCATCAAGTCCACTCTGTCATTCAATCATGGCTGATCTATCTTTCCCTCTCAAACCCATTCTCCTCCCCATAACCCCAGGCAAAGTTCTAGTTTGTTATGTTATCTATTGAGTGCTGTGTTTAAAAACCTGTTGTGCTGCTGTAAGTAAGAAATTCATTGAAAACACAAGGGAAACAAAGTGCTGGAGTAATTCAGCTGGACAGGCAGCATTTCTAGAGAACACTTCATTCAAGGACTACGCTGTTCTGTTTCTGTACACATGACGATTAAACACTTGACTTGTGAATTGATGAAAATAGTTTGTTTCCCTCATGTTAATTACTCTTATAAGATGTTTTACTAACATGACATGGAATTTACAGGAAGTTAGTTACAGGGTAAGACATAAATTGATTAGTATGGGTGTCAGTGTTTACAGAGCAAAGGCAGGAGAATGGGGTTAAGTGGGGGAGATAGATCAGCCATGATTGAATGGCGGAGTAGACTTGATAGGCCGAATGGCCTAATTCAACTCCTATTCCTTATGACATGACACAGGAGCAGAATTAGGTGGTTCAGTTCATCGAGTCTCTTCCACCAATCAATCACGACTGATCTATTTCCCCCCTCCAACCCCATTCTCCTGCCTTCTACCTGTAACCTTTGCTGTCCTTCCTAATCAATAACCGATCAATCGCCACTTCAAAAATACACAATGTCTTGCCTTCCACTGCCATGTGTGGCAATGATTTCCACACATTCACCTCCCTCTAGCTAAGGAAATTCATCCTCATCTCCATTACAGCTAATCCTCAAAATATGTGGGCTAACATCTTGATAATATGTCAGAGGTCCTAATGTCTCAGATTTGGTCCTCCTTTCTGATTACAGCTGTTAATTCCTTTTTGCGCTAGCAATGAACCATTCTTTACTGCATTGAAAGCCATTTGGCCCATCGTGCCTGTGCTGGCTATCAGAAACATGTCTCAGTTTATTTCCGCTCTCTGCTTTTCTCCATTATTACACCTCTTCAAGGTATTGTGGTGTTTGCTGAAACGATTGCTTCTGGGAGGCATTATTGTCATAGTTATATAGCACAGAAATGTTTTACAAAAGTAAACTTTATGCAGATTTAAAATTATACAAAACCAAAAATTCTTCATGTATTTTTGGTGTCTATACCTTCAATAGTGTCATGCACAGTTATTTGTGCCAATCTTTAAGAAAATGTCCTTGCCACTCATGTGGCCACTTTTTGTATGAGCACAGAAGTGGGTTTCACTCGGTCCATGTAGGCCATTGAGTACCCATCTCACTTTCCAGCATTTAGCCAGTTCACCTTCTATGCCATGATGATTCGAGTGCATGTCTACATACTTGGGGAACTATGGGCTCTTAAAAACTACATCTGTGGAAATAAATATCATCATAATCAAAGTGAAAAGGTACTTCATCAAGGTCAACACTTGTTAAAATCCTCTTCTGAAGATGTTTAATCCATTCTTGATAATAATAATAATAATAATACATTTTATTTATGGGCGCCTTTCAAGAGTCTCAAGGACACCTTACAAAAATTTAGCAAGTAGAGGAAAAACATGTAAGGGGAATGAAATAAATAGTAGAGACAAGACTAGTACACAAATTAAAGACAGAATTCAAATTCAAAACACAATATGAGGCAATTCACGCACAGATGAAAAGGGAGGGGGACGTGGGGCTAAGGATAGGCAGAGGTGAAGAGATGGGTCTTGAGGCGGGACTGGAAGATGGTGAGGGATACGGAATTGCGGATCAGTTGGGAGAGGGAGTTCCAGAGCCTGGGAGCTGCCCTGGAGAAGGCTCTGTCCCCAAAACTGCGGAGGTTGGACTTGTGGATGGAGAGGAGACTGGCTGATGTTGATCTGAGGGACCGTGAGGGTTGGTAGGGGGAGAGGAGGTCAGTGAGATATGGGGGGGGGGGGGGGGGGGGGGCAGATGGTGGAGGGCTTTGTAGGTGAGGACCAGGATTTTGTAGGTGATCTGGTGGGAGATGGGAAGCCAGTGAAGTTGTTTGAGGACTGGAGTGATGTGATGCCAGGATTTGGTGTGGGTGATGAGTCGGGCGGCTGCGTTCTGGACCAGTTCTTGAGGCATGCCTCTCAGGGATTTGGCATCTTAAATACTTTCAATTTGCCATTGATCTTGTGAATGTTGGCAATGATGTTGGAAGGCTATACAATTCAAAATCACAGTGGTTATAGTGCGCAAGCAATTTGGCCGATGTACCACAACAATGCAAGTACAATCTAGCTGTCCCCACCTCCTTACTTCCTCCATATAGTTGTGATTTATCTTTTCCCTCTCTGATGATAATCCATTTCCCTTTTGAATATCACAATTGAACAAGGGCCTCACTTCTACACCTGGTGTTTCTGTTAGATCTTAATCACTCCTTAATATTAAAAAAAATCCTCATGGGATTCGGTTCTCTTGTCAATCACCTTCACTCTGTCCTCTAGGTCTTTACTTGAAGTATTGCACAGAATAAGATTCTGTCGTGATCTAGCAGCCCTGTGCAGCCAATATTTAGGATTAGAAATCTTGGAAGATTTCCGCCTGTCTAATAGAATCTGGCCATGTTGGACCCCAAGCTCTGGCCCTTGAAAGAGTTGGTTAATTTGGTCCATTCCTTGTTCAAACATGGGGCCATATAGTTCACAAACTTTTTTTCTACTACAAATTTGCTCCCTGCATTGTTTTCTTTCTTGTCAAGTACTTGTCCAACTATATGTTGGATACAGTTATTGGCTGTAATGAATTTGTAATGAACATTGTCATGTTGCAACTGCCATTGGAGAGAGGGAGTTTGCAATTTCTTTCGATGATCCTCAATCTACGCATTTGTGTGTTCTCGAGCCATCCAGTGGAAGCTATCTAATACTATATGTTCATAAATTATTCGAGCAGAATTAGGCCATTTGGCCCATCAGGTCTACTCTGTCATCCAATCATGGCTGCCTTATCTTGCCCTCTCAATCCCATTCTCCTGCCTTCTCCTTATAACCCCTGACACCCTTACTAATATCCTCTTTGAACCTCTGAAAACCTTTAATTCTTAACTTTGTAGTTGGATATTTTTAAGGTGGCGATTGACAGTTTCTTCATTAGTAAGAGTAAGAGTACCAGGGGTTATGGGGTGAAGGCAGGAGAATGTGGTTGAGAGGGAAAGATACATCGGCCATTATTGAATGGCCAAGTAGATTGATAGGTTGACTAGACTAATTATGCTCCTATAACTGGTGGAGTTATGAACAGTTCTAGTGGAAAAAGCTAATTCATTCTCATGGTACAATCCTAGTGAATCTTAAATGAATCGCTTCCACAGCTCCAACACGAGTCAGTCGTAATTTTCTACTGTTGATATTAAAATGTATATTTAATATCTTAAATGACAAAGTTTAAAATGGCCCTCGACTGGTGTTGCCAAAATATTCAATAAGAGCTGGAGAAAGTGTACAGAGTGTGTTTGTGCATGCGTATATATATCTTTACATGAATAACTTCCATTGACTAGGTGGTAAACCAGGACACTCCCCTAGTCCCAGAACAAACTTTCTTTCTGCCAAGTGGAGATTGCATGAGAAAAAAAAAATGAGGCCAGGCTGCTGAAGCCCCAAGAAGTGTGTTTATAACTGGTTATGAAGTTTTGTAACAATCGGACTCCATGTAGTAATTTTAATCCAACCCACATGTTGCAAAATCCACTGGATCAAGACCACTGTCCCTTTTTAGACCACATTTGATTTGACTCTGAACAGTGACCAGTCAGGGTATAAAATGAATGCCTGACTCAATCCTGTCAGTTTTCTTCTGGCAAGTTAAAATTCCTTCCTGTCCTAAAAGTGCAGTTCTAAATGTGTTCTGTTTTGCGACTAAAAAATTCCATGATTTAAAATGAATGTTTTTTCTATATAAAATTAAGTGCTTGCACAACAGGATTACCATCCAATCTGTCCCCTTCTATTTCAGAGCTGCTACTAGTTTCTATCTGTATGTGGTGATTATCCTTCACTCTCTTGCCCACTTGGGCCTCCTACATGCACGGTTTCAGTGGATGATTCTTGGTAAATTGTTTATCCGTGCTGGCGGGCAGAATGCTTGACAAACATGATCCGTCATCACTTGACGTTATAACTGAACACATCCCACCAGATGTCACTTGATACAGGAAGAACATAGAGCTAGTGTATGGGTGATCTTTTTATGGGCACAGACTCAGTGGGCCAAAGGGCCTGTTTACATGGTAATACTTCTGCTAATTGATCTGTTTTTTATAAATTGCCTGGATATGACCCAAAACGTTCTTGTTTTAGAAATTTAAATTCGAATCATATGGACAACTTGTGTAGAACAACAGATGAAATTTTATGTCTGATGTACTGATCTTGAAACAATTTTATAACAAACTAACAATATGTACATGCTCACCAGCCACCCTTTTTAATGTAGTGTGGTTTAGGCTTTGTTAGAACCACATGTTTCAAGGCAGTTTATTCCAGCTTTAACACAAATAAAAACACTCTTTCCCTTGCTTCCTAAAAATCACCAATAAAATGGTCATATATCATTTCCCTTTCAGCAAATTATGTTGACCATGTCTGATTGCCATAAATTCTTCCACATATCCTGATATTGTGTCTTTCATGATTGTGTCTAACATTTTCCCCGAGAGTGACATTAACATAGAAACATAGAAAATAGGAGCAGGAGTAGGCCATTCGGCCCTTCGAGCCTGCACCGCCATTCAATATGATCATGGCTGATCATCCAACTCAATATCCTGTACCTGCCTTCTCTCCATACCCCCTGATCCCTTTAGCCACAAGGGCCACATCCAACTTCCTCTTAAATATAGCCAATGAACTGGCCTCAACTATCTTCTGTGGCAGAGAATTCCAGAGATTCATCACTCTCTGTGTGAAAAATGTTCTTCTCATCTCGGTCCTAAAAGATTTCCCCCTTATCCTTAAACTGTGACCCCTTGTTCTGGACTTCCCCAACATTGGGAACAATCTTCCTGCATCTAGCCTGTCCAACCCTTTAAGAATTCTGTAATTTTCTATAAGATCCTCCTCAATCTTCTAAATTCTAGCGAGTAAGTAAATTAAGCTAACCAATGATTGTTGACTTTGCCTGAAGAGCCATTGAGCTGTGAATGGGGCCCTTCAGCCCACTCTGTCCATGCTGACCATTGCACATCTTCATTGATCCCTTTTGCCTGCAATAGGACTGTATGCTTCCTCTATGCAGGTGTCTGTGTAAGGGTTTCTTGAGAGTTGTGATTGTATCTGGCTCCGCAAACTCTTCAGACAGCATGTTCTAGATATCAACCATTCTGTGCATTTAAATCTAAACTATTATTACCTTTCGAATCCCCATCTAAAATTTGTTCCTCTGCCCTCTTGTTTTTGATATCCCTGCAACGTGAAAAGACTCTATCATTCCATATTAATGGCGCTTACAATTGTATATGCTTCTATCAGGTCAGAACTTCATGAGTCACTAAAATTCATCCCATGCTCTCAAAGATGTATTCCTTGTTTTAAAAATAAATATCATCACTGTATGTCATTTGGATGTAAATATTGGAGATAAAAAATAGTAAGCGATCAGATGACAAGAAATTTGATGGTGTGGGTAGTGAAGGTGGTTGGTCAACACTACAGACCATGTAGATTAGTTGGGTGGAATGTCAGCTCGTGCAATTTAAGCTCGACAAGTGTAAGGTGATGTATTTTGGCAAGTCAGATAGGTGAAGCACATGTATACTAGGAAATGGCAATGCTCCAAGGACTACTGATGAACAGGAGGACCTTATGGTGCTGCTGTACATCAATATTTGCTGAATTCCATAGTTTCCTGAAAGTTGCAACACAGACGGTTAGAGTGGTGAAGAAGGAATATGGTTTGCATGTATGATCTGTTCAATTAATTTAATCAATCTCTGTAAAGCACTTTGGTTCAAATACTGGTTCTGTAAAGCACTTTGGTTCAAATACTGGTTTTGTTGAAAAGTGCTATATAAATAAACATTATTATTATTATTATTATTATGAATAGAATACAATATGGGACCGTCATTTTAACTCCCCTCTCCATATCATTACTATTCCGTCCTCCTTTATCAGAATGAAGCCTCGCGCAAACGGGTGGAACGACACCTCGCATTTCCCAACGATAGGAAGATTGAAATTTTCCAATTACAAATAACACCTCTGCCCCCTCTCTCTTTCCTGTGCTCACATACTGGTGGAAAAACCCATTTTCCCCACACCTTTTTTTGAAAGCTGGCAAGGCCAAGCACGCCAATGCTGCTCACCAATATATGAATTGAGGATTAGGTGAAGTAATTGAAATTTCATTCTTTAAGAAATGCACTTTTCGTTGTTAGCTTTGCAGAACCAGTAGGTACTTGACCTATTCAATGAAGGAAATGCAGTTTCTGTCTTTGCATGAATATCTTATCCGTTTCACTCACCAGCACATTTGTTAGGCGATGAGGATAATTAATCGCGTAGGCCTTTAATTAATTTGTTGCATGTCTGGATTCTTTAGCAGGACCTTATGGTAACTGGACACTTAAAAAAAAAAAAAAAAAAAAAAAAAAAAAATCACAAGTAGTTTTTCATTCTTCCTATTTCCTTTTTATATTTCTCCCCCTCAATCCAATCTTTCCATTTAAAAAAAAACATGTGAGTTTCACAGTCTTTAAATCTAACTTAATCATGACCCAAAACGTCATCTATCTTCTTTCTCCAGAGATGCTGCCCGACCCGCTGAGTTACTCCAGCACATTGGTGTCTATCTTTGGTATAAACCAGCTTCTGCCGTTCTCTGTTTCTAGTTAAGAATGTAAAGAGTTGTTTTCCCCTGTTCACCCTGATCCCAGTTTACTTGATTTATTTCATTCACAGTCTTGAATTAGAGAGGGTCATAGAGAGAGGCACGAAAAACACATTAGCAGCAATTTACAGTGGCCCATTAACCTACCAACTGACAAGTAGGATACGTGAGTATCTGGAAGATAACTAAAATGTGGCAGCAGAACTCCAGGCTGACACACCAGGACTGAACTCAGCAGGACAGGCAGTATCTCTGGAGAGAAGGAATGGGTGACGTTTCGGGTCGAGACCCTTCTTCAAACTGAAGCTTCAGCCTGAAAAAGGGTCACAACCCGAAACGTCACCCATTCCTTCTCTCCAGAGATGCTGCCTGTCCCGCTGAGTTACTCCAGCATGTTGTGTCTTGTCTTTGATGTAAACCAGCATCTGCAGTTCCTCCCTACACACCAGGATTGAGTCTGGTTTGATGAAGCTGTGAGATTGCTCCTTCAGCACCAATTCTGTGCTACACCCAATTAAGCAGTAATCACATTAGATAATTGCAGGATTTTTTTTAAAGCATTAGTAAAACTTGGGACATTTTTTAGTACATACTATTTGTCATTATTTATTTCATGTCCTTACAAATGATTCATAAAAAATTGACCTTATCATCACCAGCACTCGACTTCATGTACCAACTCAAAACAATGTGGAGATCTGAAATAAAAACAGAATCGGTTTAAGACTGTCGCAGTCAGGCAACATCTGATGAACCATCACTGACCTAAAATGTTAACACTCTTCCTCTCTTCCCAGCTGTTATCAGGCAGCAGGTGTCAGAGGTTATGGGGGGAAGGCAGGAGAATGGGGTTAGGAGGAAGAGATAGATCAGGCATGATTGAATGGCAGAGTGGATTTGATGGGCCGAATGGCCAAATTGTACTCCTATTCCTTACGACCTTAGGAACTGAACCATCCTACATGAGTGGGTTTAAACTAAACAGTGGGGAGGTGGAGTCAACAACGTGGAAGCGTATGTGTGCAGTTAACGGGGACGAGAGTGTATTAAAGGTCACGTTCAAACGGCTGGGGGATGGGAACCAATGCAAGGAGACAGAGGGCCATAGAAGGACAGAAGCAAAAGGTAGAAGGGAGATAAGAAAAACCTGAAAGCTTTGTGCCTTAATGCAAGGAGCATTCGTAATAAGGTGGATGGATTGAATGCGCAGTCAGTAGTTAAGGGATATGATATAATTGGAATTACAGGGACATGGTTCCAGGGTGACCAAGGCTGGGAGCTAAACATGCAGGGGTATTCAATATTCAGGAAGGATGGACAGAAAGGAAGAAGAGGTGGGGTGGCACTACTGGCTAAAGAGGAGATTAATGCAATAGCCAGGAGAGACATTAGCTTGGATGTTGTCGACTGGGTATGGTACGGGTAGAACTGCGAAATAGCAAAGGGCAGAAAATGCTTGTGGGAGTTGTATACAGACCACCAAACAGCAGTAGGGAGGTTGGGGATAGCATCAAGCAGGAAATTAGGGATGCATGTAGCAGAGAGACAGTAGTTATCATGGTTGACATTAATCTACATATAGATTGGGCCAACCAAATAGATAGCAGTGCTGAGGAGGAGGATTTCTTGGAATGTGTACGGAGTGGGTTTTTAAACCAAAATGTAGAAGAACCAACTAGAGGGCAGGCCATCGTAGACTGGGTATTGTGAAATGAGGAAGGATTAGTTGGCAGAGCCCCTTGGCCATAATATGGTGGAATTCTGCATTAGGATGGAGAGTGACACTGTTAATTCAGAGACTAGGGTCCTGAACCTAAAGAGAGGAGACTTGTGAAGCTATGAGATGGGAATTGGCCGGGACAGACTGGCAAATTATACTTAAAGGGTTGATGGTGTAGATGCAATGGCAAAGATTTAAAGACCGCATGGATGAACTCCAGATATTGTTCATTCCTGTCTGGTGAAAAACTAAAACAGGGAAGGTGGCTCAACTGTGGCTAATGAGGAAAATCAAGGATAGTGTTAAATTCAGGGAAGGGTCATATATATTGGCCAGAGGAAGCAGCAAAACGGAGGACTGGGAGAAATTTAGAACTCAACAGTGGAGGACAAAGGGGTTAATTAAGAGAGGGGGGAAGAGCATGAAAGAAAACTTGCGGGGAATATACAACTGACTCTAAAAGCTTCTTGTATGTAAAAAGGAAAAGATTAGTTAAGACAAATGTAGGTCCCTTACAATCAGAGGTGAATTTATAATGGGAAACAAGGAAATGGCAGAACAGTTAAACGATTACACAAAAAAGCTGGAGAAACTCAGCGGGTGCAGCAGCATCTATGGAGCGAAGGAAAAAGACAACGTTTCGGGCCGAAACCCTTCTTCAGACGTTAAACGATTACTTTGTTTGTATCTTCTTTAGTGAAGACAGAACCAATCTCTCAGAAATACTAGGTGAATGAGGATCTAGGGGAGGGATGAACCGAAGGGAATCCACATTAGTCAGGAAATGGTGTTAGGTGAACTGTTGGGACGGAAGGCAGATAAATCCCCAGGGCCCGATGGTCTGCTTCCCAGACTAGTCAAGGAGGAGGCCGTAGAAATCGTAGATGCATTGGTGATCATTTCCCAATGTTCTCTTGACTGTGGATCAGTTCCTGTGGACTGGAGGGTAGCCAATGTAACTTCACTTTTTAAGAAAGGAGTGAGAGAGAAGACGGGGAATTGTAGACCAGTCAGCCTTACATCTGTAGTGGGGAAGATGCTGGAGTCAATTATTAAAGATGTTATAGCAGCACATTTAGAAAGCAGTGACAGGATCAGTCAAAGTCAGCATGGATTTATGAAGGGGAAATCATGCTTGACTAATTTACTGGAATTTTTTGAGGATGTTACAAGTAGAATGGATAAGGGAGGGCCAGTCGATGTGGTGTATCTGGACTTTCAAAAAGCCTTTGACAAGGTCCCACACAGGAGATTAGTGTGCAAAATTAGAGCACATGGTATTGGGGGTAGGGTATTGACATGGATAGAGCACTGAATGGGAGCAGGAAGCAAAGAATAGGAATAGGTCCTGCTCAGAATGGCAGGAAGTGACTAGTGGGGTGCCGGCTCAGGGTTGGGACCCCATATATTTACTATATGTGTTAACTATTTAGATGAGGGAATTAATTGTGACATCTCCCAAGTTTGTGGATGACACAAAGCTGGGTGGCAGTGTGAGCTGTGAGGAGGATGCTTTGAGGCCGCAGTGAAACTTGGATAGGTTGGGTGAGTGGGCAGATGCAGTATAATATGGATAAATGTGAGGTTATTCACTTTGGTGGCAAGAACAGGAAGGCAGATTATTATCAGAATGGTGTCAGATTAGGAAAACGGGAGGTGTAACAAGACCTGGGTGTGCTTGTACATCTGTCACTGAAAGTAAACATGCAGGTACAGCAGGCAGTGAATAAAGCTAATGGCATGTTGGCCTTCATTGCGAGAGGATTTGAGTTTAGGAGCAAGGAGGTCCTACTACAGTTGTACAGGGCCCTGGTGAGACCGCACTTGGAGTATTGTGTGCAAATTTGGTCTCCTAATTTGAGGAAGGACATTATTGCTATTGAGGGAGTGCAGCATTGGTTCACCAGGTTCATTCCTGGGATGGCAGGGCTATCACATGATGAAAGAATGGGTCGACTGGGCTTGTATTCACTGGAATTTAGAAGGATGCAAGGGGATTGTATAGAAACATAAAATTCTTAAGGATTGGACAGACTAGATTCAAGAAAAATGTTCCCGATGTTGGGGTAGTACAGAACCAGGGGTCACAGTCTAAGAATAGGGAGTAGGCAGCTTAGGACTGAGATGAGGAAACATTTTTTCACCCAGGGTTGTGAATCTGTGGAATTCTCTGCTACAGAAGGCAGTGGAAGCCAATTCACTGGATGTTTTCAAGCGAGAGTTAGATTTAGCTCTTGAGGCTAAAGGAATCAAAGAATTATGGGGAAAATGCAGGAATGGATTTTAGATGATCAGCCATGATCACATTGAATGGTGGTGCTGGCTCGAAGGGCCGAATGGCCTATTCCTACACCTATTTTTCTATGTTTCTACTAACAACTAGAGAGCCGTCCTGAGCTATTGTTGACCTCTTGGTGGACCCTTGGACTCTCTTTGATCAGACTTTGCTAGAATTTATCTTGCACTCAATGTTATTCACGTTATTCCCAGCTATCATGCATCTGTGCACTGTGGTGGGCCCAATTGTTATCAAGTATTGTCTTTCCGCTGACTGGTTAGCACACAACAAAAGCTTTTCACTGCAACTCGCTACACGTGACAATAAACTAAACTTGTACTCTCTGAGCTGCAGCCGAACCTGCTGAGTACTTCCAAGGTTTGCTGCTTTTATTTAAAGATTGCAGTGTCAGCATTTTTATCAGCCGCGTGCTGCTTGAATTGCAACTTGTGTTCATCCTGTTGCAGACATTCCTCTTGTTCTCCCCTCACACTTGCACCTCCTTTTTCCCGTGATCAAACGGGCTGATTGAACTGAAATGTGAACTTTCTCACTCCACAAATCGTGCGATCCAGGTAGCGAATTGTAATCCTGTTTTTAAACAGAGCTTTATGTGTCCTTTGTTGCACCATATGCCCATTGAGGTAATCATTGCCTGTGTATTATTCCGTGTCCAAAGTTTGATTCCAAAGGAACTGTAATGAATGCACATTTCAAGTGTCAAGGGTGTTTGATTGTCACATGTCCTCAAGCGGAACAATGAAATTCTTACTTGCAGCACCGCCACAGATATGTAAACATAGGGATATATTAAAAGCAGACAAATAAATAGACAATAATAGTGCAAAAACAATGTGCACGTTTATGTACAAAATACTGGAGTAACTCAGCAGGACAGGCAGCATCTGGAGAGAAGGAATGGGTGACGTTTCGGGTCGAGACCCTTCTTCAGATCAATGCCCACGTTTATATAGTTTGGAGCCTATTTGGAGGTTGTGTTTAATTTTCGGGTATATCACCAAGTTCAAGTGAGTTTATTGTCATGTGTCCCTGTATGGGGCAATGAAATTCTTGCTTTGCTTCAGCACACAGAACATAGTAGGCATTTACTACAAAACTGATAAGTGTGTCCATATACCATAATATAAATATATACACATATGAATAAATAATCTGATAAAGTGCAAATAACAGATAATGGGTTATTAATAATCAGAGTTTTGTCCGAGCCAGGTTTAATAGCCTGACGGCTGTGGGGATGTAACTATTCCTGAACCTGGTTGTTGCCGTCTTCAGGCTCCTGCACCAGTTACTAATGTTGGATTCCACCCCTTTTTTTTATGCCATTGCAAAATGTCGTGCTCCATGCTAACGGGCTCTTGTTGTTTCCTTTGCAGTTCCCATGTATTTGCCGTTCCTCGTCGTCGGTTCCATTTTTGTGGCCTTCGTCATAGTTGGTTCGTTCATTGCCATTTGCTGCTGCAGGTGCTTGAAGCCAAAGCCCGAGGAGACCCATCAGGAAGCCCCCACCCAGAACCGATTGCTGGAGCCCATTCCCCCGACGGGCATCAGAACCCCTTCACGCCACTCCACCTCCAGCACCACCACCACTTCGACCCGGAGCTCGATGGGGCGGCAGAACAACATCTGTTCCATGGGCACGGATGCCATTAACCTCTACATGAACATGCCCACCAACTTCCCCATCGTGGGGTGTCACCAAGCTCAACAGTTCTTGCCTTCCCAATCCACAGGGAATCCTTTCCTACCAGCACAATATCTCAGCTATGGGATCCCTCCGGATCATACATTAGTCATGGCTTCTGCATACGTGGATAGAACAGGGTATGCACAACAGCCCAACAATCCTTATACAACTGGGCCATTAAATGCAGACCAGCTGATGTACCCAACTGTGACTCTGTAAGATTCATCTGCGAAAAGGACTTGAGTTTTCACGGAATCTTTAACATGTTCTGTGTTGATAGAAATTGAAATATTTAGTCAAAGCCAATAATTTAAATAGTGTTCCTTCATTTTAATCTTACCGCAATATGTGAACTTTTAATGCTGCATTTTCTGCTCCTCTCACTGGAATAACTGAATCGTTACAACGTTATTTGTTCCATTGAACAAAGTGCTGGAGGAACTTAGCGGGGTCATAAACACATGGAACAGCACAGGAACAGGCCCTGTGGCCCATTGTGTCTACGCCAAACATTATCACATGTTCAACTACTTTCCTCTGTCTGCATGTGATCTATGTCCCTTTTCCATGCATGGTCATGTGCATATTTGATCTGCTTCCAACACCCACTCCTGGCAGTGTGTTCCACATGTGTGTGTGTGTGTGTGTGAAAATTATCCCACACATCTCCTTTAAACTCCCCCCATCTCACCTGAAAACTATCCCCTCGAAGTGTAACATTTCCATCCTGGAAGACAGGTTCGGACCGACTACCCTGTGTCTCTCATATTTTTATATTGTTCTGCCATGTCTCCCCTTGACCTCCGACACTCGCGTGTCAACAATGTAGATTTGTTTCTGAATGGAACACTTCTTCTGAAGAGGGGTCCTGACCCAAAATCAAGTCCGTTTCCCTCCGTTGATGCTGCCTGAACTGCTGAGTTTCTTCAGCATTTTGGGGGGTTTTTGCACGAGATTCCAACATCTGCGTTCTCCTGTGCCTCCATGATTTGTTCCATTCATGTCCATTGCAATTCATCTATTTGGCAATGCGAGTTGGGAATATGAAGCAAAAAAATCTATTTTGATCCTAATGATTGTTACTAATTAGCAAAGTGAGAAACTTCACGTTTTTCAGTGATTCTCTCAGTTTATCACGTTGCAGTGAGAAATGTTCCCGTAATTGCCTGTGCTAAACATATGTTGCCACAAGTATGTGGTGAAATTTGGCAGTTTTCGAGTCGATGGAGCAGCATTTCAGAAATGAAGGCCAATATCTGGCTGCTGCATCGGCGGTGTCAGCAATCGAAGATTAATTTTGGTCCCATCATTTTACTATTGACCCGTTAAGTGTGATGAGTGCAACATCTCTTGGTTTGAAGAACTTTTGTCAAACGGCAGTCTTCATCATATTTTATGAAAGTTGTCTCTTCTGTAATGCCACAGGAGGGCACCTATTGACTTCTCTGACCGACTGCAGGCTGCAAGGCACTAAACTAGGAAAATCCCAATATTAGTGAATGGAGTTGGACTTTGTACAACTGGTATTGACCGAGCTCTGGCATACCACTAGAAGACCCGCATAGGTTTTGCAAATATGGGGAAGATTTGTAAATACATATGTGTATATTGTGTGGGGGGTGGGGGGAAATTATTTTTGGGGGAAATTACCCTTATATTTTTGCTTTACAGGAGGAATGCTTTTAAATGCTCTTCAGGTTCCTTTGTTGCAAATATATTATACCATTTTTTTTTAAAGGACAGTTTTGTTTGTATATTTTCTCAGGTTGTAAATAAAAAGTGACCAATAGGCATTGCTATTTCCTTGCGTAACGAAAATTCACAAGGAGCGTGACTGCACGTGAGATTATGGGAAGATTTGGGGTAGAGAAGAACATACAAAAGATTGCGTCTTCAATGGCAGGGAGAGGATCTAGGATGAATTTGGCGGATGCTGACAGATTTGAATGGTGGACATCACAAAGTGGTGGGTGGGGATGGTAACCTCTTAAAGACCAAAGGTAGGTGAGTGGGAATGCAAGACTGAAGGTGGAAAGCAGCTGGGAGTTTAATTACTTGGAAGACTAAAACCTGTTCTCTAATGTTTGCCAAATAGTCTGGTGTAGGATGACAGGAGTAGATGCCACAGATGTTGAATCTCAATTGTTGAATGGGGTTGTGTTGTCTGACTGAATTTTCCGAATCGGATTTCCAAATGATTACAAAAACTGCCAGCATCTGGTTTGGAAATGGGATAGTCTGCTGATATAATGGCCTTGTACCAAAACACAGCAGAGGTCACTCACTCTGCTGCTTTCTTTACAATTGTAGATTTGCTTCAAAGCTCCTGTAACATTATAGGGCATAAGCCTAACTGATTGAGCTCTTGAAGCCGGCAAATGCACGCAGATTGTCCTGACAGATGGATCTGATTTAATTTAGAGAAGATCATTTTTGAGTCTTAAAAAAAAATCCTTCATCTAAAAATGTTGACTTTTGTTGTGGTGTGCTCCCCATAGTTATGCTCCCCTCAAATATCTTGGGTCACCATAAGTTCAGGGCTAATCTGTCAATATTATCTTTAGCCACGATCAGCGTGCTCTTGTACAGACATAACCAGATCAGAGCAACTTCTATTGAGGGTGTTACCCCCTAAATATATATATTTTTCCCCACCTTTCACAGAATGTATTTCCATGTACACTGCTAATTTGGATAATATTAATGAACATGGCAGGCTGCAGGTATAAGAGTTCATTAATCTACAACACCAGTGCAACTATAAGCTACAGGTGGCTTTTAGCTTGAAGAACCAAGATCAACACAGTTTGACTCCATCTGGGCTTTCAAACGTCAAGACTGCCATGCCTAATTGCTTCCCACCTATCCTTTGATCTCTTGTTCAGTCAAATAATCCTGATGGATTGGTCAGTGCCCATCCCCATTCACTATCTTCCTAGTTGCGCTCATAATTCATTCCCATTTTTCATATGCAAGACCAATGCCATTAACCAATTGGAGGCATACAGCATGGGAACAGGCCCTTCAGCCCAACTTGCCCATGGTGATAAAGATGCCCCATTTGCACTAGTCCCACATGCCAACATTTGGCTGTGCTAAACCGTTCCTATCCATGTACATGTCCAAATGTCTTTTAAATGTTATAGTACCTGCCTCAACAACCCCTTCTGGCAGCTTGTCCCATAAAACCTATTCCAGTGAAAATAAATTAAAAGGTTATAGAGAACTTGACTCGGTTTTGAATGGGATGAAGAGAGAGGAAACAGAGAAGGCTGCTGGAGCTGGAACTCAAGAGGTATGGAGATGGGGAGAGGGGAGAACTAAGATGAATTACTTGCATTATATCATAGAAAATAGGTGCAGGACTAGGTCATTCGGGCCTTCGAGCCAGCACCACCATTCAATATGATTATGGCTGATCGTCCAAAATCAGTAACCCCCTTCCTGCTTTTTCCCCATATCCCTTGATTCCGTTAGCCCTAAGAGCTAAATCTAACTTGAAAACATCCAGTGAATTGACCGCCACTGCCTTCTGTGGCAGAGAATTCCACAGATTCTCCTCTCAGTTCTAAATGGCCTATCCCTTATTCTTAAATGGTGACCCCTGCTTCTGGACTCCCCCAACATCGAAAACATTTTTCCTGCATCTAGCCTGTCCAATCCCTTAAGAATTTTATATGTTTCTATAAGATCCCTTCTCATCCTTCTAAGTTCAAGTGAATACAAGCCCAGTTGACCCATTCTTTCATCATATGTCAGTCCCGCCATTGCGGGAATTAACCTGGTGAACCTACGCTGCATTCCCTCAACAGCAAGACTGTCCTTCCTCAAATTGGGAGACCAAAACTGCACACAATACTCCAGGTGCGGTCTCACCAGGACTCTATACAACTGCAGTAGGACCCCCTTGCTCCTATACGCAAATTATCTCGCTATGTGGTAGGGAATTTGTGGAATTCCCTGCCACAGAGGCAGTGGAGGCCAAATCACTGGATGGATTTAAGAGAGAGTTAGATAGAGCTCTAGGGGCTGGTGGAATCAAGGGATATGGGGAGAAGGCAGGCACGGGTTATTGATTGCGGACGATCAGCCATGATCACAATGAATGGCGGTGCTGGCTCGAAGGGCCGAATGGCCTCCTCCAGCACCTATTTTCTATGTTTCTATGAAGGCCAACATGCCGTTTGTTTCCTTCACTGCCTCCTGTACCTGCATGCGTATTACACATATGACAATTATAAAACTCTTGACTCTATTCAAACTGACATTCTCCTGCTGCAGATACCTGAAGCCAACACCGACACTATCCCTTTTCGTAGGTAGAATTCTCAATGAACCAAGACAAGCTCTAATAAAGATATGCTAAACACAGTCCATGTTTTAGGCAGCAATGGGGTACAGATTACCGTGTTGATATTGATCTAGCACTGTCTGAGCAGTTGCAGACTTGACATACAATCCACACTAATGGACTTTTCTGGATGTTGACCATATTCATTGATGCAAGGCTAAATTTCAAAGTACTTTTGAAAGCCTAAACATTACTATTCATGCCAGTCAATGGACTCCTCTGATAAAAACGTTTTGTAAAAGCACTCCTTTCTTGTCTAACAACCCGAGTTCCATGTCAATTATTCTGCCATTGAGAAACTACCTTTTTCCAAGCAATAATTCATTTGTCCTGGATTGTGGACTTTCACGATTTCCCCACCATGGACCATAGAATAACCTCCCTCATTGTACCTTGGAATACATGTGGAACATGTACAAAGCTTCAATCCTCTGGCAACACTCCCATAGAGGAGGAATGCCAGAGGAGGGGTTCTGACCTCAAATTGTTCCCATTCTTTTTCTCCAGAGATGCTGCCCGACCTGCAGAGTTGCTCTGACATTTAGTGCATATCTTTGGTATAAACCAGCATCTGCAATTCCTTCCTACACTACTCCTTTATGCAATGTCAATTGAAAGCAGGGCCTTGTCAAATTACTTACTAAATTCCACGTTGACATGTCCAGCTCTGCCTTCAACAATCTTTAGTTACTTCCTGAAAAAAAAACTAAACACAGGGAGGCTGGATTTCTTCTCTCCCCACCAATACTAACATACTCACAAAGCCAAAGATCCTATAGCAGAGCAACATAGGCTACTCCTGCTAAATGCAATGGGCTGACGTGTAGTACACTATGGAGGGGATCCTGGACATTTTTCCCCGCCCATTTTAGTAACCTGAGCCTACCTGACCCGACTTGCAGTGTAATCAATGTTGCGGGGCAACAGTTTGTGTGGGTTAGATTCATAAATCTATCAGTTCAGACTTCTTGTCAAGAATAAAATTTGACTCTGGTAATTGTCTTTTTTAATGTTTTTTAAATCATTTCTTTTTAAATGGCTCACAAGCAATGTTTGAGTTAATTTTGTAGTAACTGGAACCGACCCAACTCGCAGGGTAATTGACATTGCGGGGGAAGTTTTTGTGTGTGATATAGGGTTAGTTTCATAATTCTGTTAGTTCATAATTCTGTTAATTCTTGTTAAAGAATAAAATGTTTATAAACACACATACATGAAAATTATATAAATGTATATAATCATATAACACACACAATTATATTTCTTCTGATTCAATAATGAACTTTATTTCAGACTAGACAAGGGACATTAAATAAGAAACATTGTAAACCTCCCCGCAACTTCACACACACTAGGCCTTATCCCCCCCCCCCCCGCCCCCCCCCCCCCCCCCCCCCCCCCACAATGCCCCCCCCCCCCCTCCCCCCCCCCCCACTCCCTCGCCTGCCCCCACACTACAAAGTCTCCCCCTCTCCCCGCTGCCCTGCACTCCCTCTCCCCGCTGCCCCGGGGCCGCGCACTCCCTCTCCCGCTGCGGATCCAATCTTTGGCCGGAAGCGAGATGGCTGAGCAAGATGGCGGAACAAGATGGCGGGGGCTGGTTGCTAAAATGAGTCATAAAATCACCCATGAATCCGCCCATGAGCGTACTACACGTTTGCGTGAGAGTAACCCATCTTGCTCTGCTATAGGATCTTTGCACAAAGCTATGCTGATAACGGCCAACCATCCTGCCTATCCAAATGTATATGTAGATTGATGATGCATATGAGCCAATCACACATAAGCCACCATCACTAACTCCATCCCACTTCATGCAAGAGCCTGATAGCAGTGGGAAGAAACTGTTCTTGAGTAATAGCGCATGGAAACAGGCTGTTCAGCCCAACTTGCCCACACTGACCAACATAGCCCATCCACAACAATTGATGTTTTTAATGAATGAAAAGGCATCACGGTGGTGCAGCGTTAGAGATGCTGCTTTACAGCGCCAGAGACCTAGGTTTTGTTCTGACTACGGGTGCTGTATATATGGAGCTTGTACGTTCTCCCCATGCGTTTTCCCAGTTCTGCGGTTTCCACCCACACTCAAAAGACGTACAGGTTTGCAGGTTAATTAGCTTCGGTAAAGATTCTAACTTGTCCCTTGAGTGTGGAGAGTGCTAGTGTGCAGGGATCGCTGGTTAGCGTGGACTCGGTGGGCCGAAGGGCCTGTTTCCACGCTGTATCTCTAAACAAAACTAAACTAATTCATCATTCTACAAAATTGCATTTTCTTAAAATATTTTTTAAACTGGGTCCGTGAGACTGCTGCTGGGATAATGGAACTGCACTTAATACAATAAATGCGGGAAACTAATTGGTGCTCTGCCAAAATCTGAGCTAAACTGTCTGCCTAAAGAAGCTGTAATTATAATTTGTCTGCAGGGTGAAAGCATTATATGTTTTGAGCTAAGAAATTAAATGCATGATGCTTTCTCCCATTGTCCTGAAGCTACAAGGCCAAGAGAAAAGTAAACGGGGATTTGAGATGCATAACAATGGCAGGAATAGTCAGCAGATAGTCAGCACCAGCTGTGTCAATGGGGAAGGTGGAGTTGCGACCACAAAAGCTGCTTAAGCAAATCAAGTATAACAAAGCAAGAAACTTTAAAAACATTCACACTCATACTCAACATGCAGATTAAAAATCAGCATGATAAACAGGTTTTAATTGGGAAATGAAACTTAATCACTTTAAACCAATTGCTAAAGATAAGCGCAGTCTGCCCCAGTCTTTAGCCTTCTCTGGGTCCACCGGGCTTGTATTCACTGGAATTTAGAAGGATGAGGGGCTATCTTATAGAAGCATATAAAATTATTAGAGGTACACAAAAATGCTGGAGAAACTCAGCGGGTGCAGCAGCATCTATGGAGCACAGGAAATAGGCGACGTTTTGGGCCGAAACCCTTTTTCTGACTGATCAGTCTGAAGAAGGATTTCGGCCCAAAACATCGCCTATTTCCTTCGCTCCATAGATGCTGCTGCACCCGCTGAGTTTCTCCAGCATTTTTGTGTACCTTCGATCTTCCAGCATCTGCAGTTCCTTCTTGAACACTAAAATTATTAAAGGATTGGACAGGCTTGATGCAGGAAAAATCTTCCTGATGTTGGTGAGTCCAGAACCAGGGGTCACAGTTTGAGAATAAGGGGGAGACCATTTAGGACTGAGATGAGGAGAATTCTCTGCCACAGAAGGCAGTGGAGGCAAATTCACTGGATGTTTTCAAAAGATTGTTAGATTTAGCTCTTTGGGCTAAAATAATCTAGGGATATGGGGAAAAAGCAGGAATGGAGTACTGATTTTAGATGATCAGCCATGATCGTATTGAATGGCGGTGCTGGCTCGAAGGCCCAAATGGCCTACTCCTGCACCTATTTTTCTATGTTTCTATATTCTCTCAGAATGTCCTGGTTCAATTAAGTGTATGAGTGCACGTTGTGACCAGTACTCTCTTCGGTAGATGCAAGGAACTGCAGATGCTGGAATATTGGGTGAGAAACACAAAGTGCTGGTTACTCACAATTATCTTCAGAATGGGGTGTGAAGGTGAGACAAAGATTAATGAATATCCTGGAACATTTTATGATGATGCAGCATCTGTGGAGAACATGGTCAGGTGACATTCCGGGTTGGGATTCCGATCTCCTGGGTATATAAAAACAAAGACGTGAATCGCTGAAGTATCTGAGCGGGTCAGGCAGAATCTCTGTAGAACGTGGATGACACAAAGTGCTGCTACAACTTGGTCGATTTTCTTTTACCACCTAGACCTTGCTTGAGTTAATTTACTGCCTCAACTCATCTAGTTTTAGTTTAGTGATATAGCGTGAAAACAGGCCCTTCGGCCCACTGAGTCTGCGCCGACCAATGATCACCCCTACACTAGTTCTATGCTATCCCAGTTTCGTATCCTAAGCACGGGGGGAAATTTACAGAAGCCAATTAACTTACAAACCTGCACATCTTTGGAATGTGGGGGGAAGCAAAAGTACCGGGAGTAAACCCACGCAGTCACGGGGAGAAGATACAAACACCATACAAACAGGACCTGTAGTCAGAACCTGGGTCTCTGGTGCTGTAAGGCAGCAACTCTACCGCTGCACCACTGTGCAGTCATTAAAATCATAAATCATAAAATATATCATCGCAAACTTTGCTCTATTTCCAAGTCAGAAATGAAGGCTTATGATTCCATTCACAATTCCTCAAATTGATGTCAGGGCTATGGGGCGAAGGCAGGAGAATGTGGTTGAGAGCTAGAATTTAGAAGATTGAGGGGGAATCTTATAGAAACTTACAAAATTCTTAAGGGGTTGGACAGGCTAGATGCAGGAAGATTGTTCCCGATGTTGGGGAAGTCCAGGACAAGGGGTCACAGTTTAAGGATAAGGGGGAAATCTTTTAGGACTGAGATGACAAAAACATTTTTCACACAGAGAGTGGTGAATCTCTGGAATTCTCTGCCACAGAAGGTAGTTGAGGCCATTTCATTGGCTATAGTTAAGAGGAAGTTAGATGTGGCCCTTGTGGCGAAAGGGATCAGGGGGTATGGAGAGAAGGCAGGTACAGGATACTGAGTTGGATGGTCAGCCATGATCATATTGAATGGCGGTGCAGGCTCGAAGGGCCGAATGGCCTACTCCTGCACCTAATTTCTATGTTTCTATGTTTCTATGAGAGGGAAAGATATATCAGCCATGATTGAATGGCAGAGTGGACTTGATGGGCCGAATGGTCTAATTCTGCGCCTATAACTTACTCTATGAACATTAACTTGGAATGAAGCAGTCCGTAGGCACGTGTAGTAAGACCGAGGAAACAATCAGGGTAGAGGTGACAATATAGTAAGTAATATTTGTGGCCAAACAAGTTCACTCTCGACCCGAAACGTCACCCTTTTCTTCTCTCCAGAGATGCAGCCTGTCCCGCTAAGTTACTCCAGCATTTAGTTTCACGGTTTGAACTAGCATCTCTCGTTCCTTCCTACACCAGTCCATTCCCTCCACAGATACTGTCTGATCCAATGTCAAATGTTTCGGGTAAGGGCTCTTCTTTGAGTTCTTCCAAGACTCTGTGTTCTGCTCATTATTCCAGCATCTGCAGCATCTTGGTCTTGTAAACATTTCACTTCAAGTGACATACTGACTTCCAGCAATGGTTGTAGTCTGTAATTACCCCCTGCAAAGAGGCACAGACATGATGTTTATCTGTTCAGAAAGTGACATTGCATTTCTATCTGAAGATGGAATTATTCATGGTTACTGTGTCACGATTACTGTTCTTGAAGTGTCCAAATACTAGCACAAGATGTATTGTCTGAGTGACACATTGACACAGGTTCCCCAGCTAAAGCAAATCTTTCTGAGCAATTGAATTTAGACTCCAGAATTTCCTTGTAGGGCTGAGAACATCCTTCCTTGCCTTAGTCATAGAGTCATACAGCATGGAAACAGACCCTTACCCACGCCGACCAACATGTCCCATCTACACTTGTCCCATCTGCCTGCGTTTGGCCCATATCCCTCTAAACCTGTCCTATCCTTGTGCCTGTCTAGTAGGAAGGAACTGCAGATGCTGGTTTAAACCAAAGATAGACACAAAATACTATAGTAACTCAGCGGGACAAGCAGCATCTCTGGATAGAAGACGTTTCGGGTTGAGACCCTTCTTCTGACTCTCTGAATTGAATCTGAAGAAGGGCCTTGACCTGAAACATCGCCCATTCTTTCTATCCAGTGATGCTGCCTGTCCCACTGAGTTAGTCTAGCATGTTGTGTCTGCCATGTACCTGTCTAAATGTTTCTTAAACATCGCAAAAGTACATGCCTCGTCTACCTCCTCCGGCAGCTTGTTCCATACACCCACCACCCTTTGTGTGTGAAAAATATACCCCTCATGTTCCCATTATATCTTTCCCCTTCTCAACTTAAATCTATATCCTCTGGTTCTTGATTCCCCAACTCTGGTCGAGAGACTCTGCTCCCGATCTATTCCTCTGATGATTTTGTGAAAGGTAATAAGATCTCTGTAAGAGTTATTATCTGAGTTGCATATCTGCTTGCTGCAAGATTGGCAGGTCAGGGGAGCTGAGGCAGACAAAGGCCAGATTAGAATTGCAGACCAGTTCAGGGCAAAGATCTTAGAGCAGAGATCTTTGGTTCAGGGTGCGACCAGAGGCTAATAGTCTGTGTATTAGAGGAAGGGTGACACTGACTCCTTGCGAGTACCCTGCTCAAAAGGTAAACCATGTTACCTGTCCCCCTGCCTGATCTCTTCTCGATGAGCAGCGGCATTCAAAGCTGCCTTTCAAATTTGCCTTTGAAACTGATCAAAACGCTAATTCCAGTTTTAAATTAAGGAAAAGCTACTGGAATGTGCCATTTGCAAAAAGGGCTCGGGGATGATTCCCTCGAAATATATTCACAGCAAACAACACGGAGGGAATTTAGTGTTTTAAACATGCGGAGGCAATTGCGGGAGAAATGATACATTCACACTCCAAGTGCAAAGCAAAATTGCTTTTTGATTTAGAAGACAAAACCATGCTGATTATCCCAACTACTTCTGCTGTTCATTCGGCAAGTCCTGGTCAGGCAACACAACACAAAGGCTCTTTCAGCCCAGGGTCCCTAGAGATTAAACAAAAAAAATGTGTAAGGAGTACATGATTACCATCGTTGAGGATTTATTTGTCTCCTACATATCCTTTTAATCTGAGCCAAATGCAAATATGAAATTATTAAGGCCAAGGAATATTACTGCTAACCTTTTGACGATCTTCATTGTTGACTTTGTAAGTGCCATGTAATAGGAAATTAATTTGACACCCTAAGTGCCTCTGTCACAAGCCCTTTTAACGGAGTGACCTCTAGCCTTGCGCACAATGTTAACTTGAAGCTTCTTTCTCACCAGGAATCTTTGCCTTTGACACGATGAGAAGATAGATGCAGATGAGGAGAACCATTTCAGACATCCAAAAAGCATTTACAATTCACGGAAAACAACCGTGTTTCCTTAAATAGATTCTAGAGTTAGTTTTACTCTGTAGAGCATTGCAAACAGTTATCATTGCGAGGCCTTAGTTTTGGTATTTGCCTTTTGTCAGTCTGAATAGATGGCTGTGATTTCTACATTTCCTTTACTATTTCAACATGGTTCCTCTTTCTGTTATTTCTTTTTGAGACTGGAAGTCTGGAAATTTCTCCAGCCTCTCCAAAAAAACATTGCTCGAGAAATTAGATATCCCTGGTGCTCTTTATTTCAATGGTGATCCGTTAAAAGTGAACTTTTGGATGGAGTAACACTTCATAACACATCACTGCATGCATTCGACCAGGAAACCCTTGGCAAGATTTTGCGCCATTTCTCTTTCAGAGAGGATCACTTTCAAAGGATTTTTGGGAAAATTAGACCTGTTGTACACTTCTGGGGTAAATGTGTTTTCATTGTGCTTTGTCAGGCCCAAACCCCACTATGGTAAGTCCCATAATTACATCCCATGCTTTTAGACAGCCCCCGTCACTCTATGGTACTTAACTCTCGCAACTTAGGCCTGATTTCCCCGATTGGCATGGACCCCATCCAAGGTCCCAATTCCTCAGAACTTTGACCCTCCAGATGTAGGAGCCTTCCAACCTAACAAACACTGAGGCTTTTGACAAGGCCCTAATTGTCCTGTCTACCCACAACTCCATTTTCATTTGTCAAGAATTGACTGTCGATACTGAAGCAGTAGTGGCCACGGTGGCGCAGCGGTAGAGTTGCTGCCTTACAGCGCTTGCAGCGACGGAGACCCGGCTTCAATCCCGACTACGGGTGCTGTCTGTACGGAGTTTGTACATTCTCCCCGTGACCTGCGTGTGTTTTCACCAAGATCTTCAGTCATTAACAACATTCTTATCTCTCAGAAGCAGGAGACTTGTGTTTCTCATATCGAAAATTAATCATAAAATCATAGAGAAGATTTTCAGGGGGGCTGTCCTTTGAATTATAAAACGGAGACTTGGTCTATTGGTTTAAGCCAGAGGTAACGCATCCCTGGTGGTATTGTAAGAACAGAGTCAGCCTTGAAAGCATTCCTATGTTAAACAACGTCATCAATACAAATAACTCAATCTATTGGTGAGCTGCTGCCTGTTACTAGTTGTGTAGGAAGGAACTGCAGATGCTGGTTTCCACTAAAGATAGACACAAAATGCTGGAGTAACTCAGCAGGACAGGCAGCATCACTGGAGAGAAAGAAAGGATGAAATTTCGGGGCGAGACCCTTCTTCACCCATTTCTTCTCTCCAGAGATGCTGCCTGTGCCGCTGAGTTATCCCAGCAGTTTTTTACCTATTACTAGTATTTAAAAAATATATATTTTTAACGTTGCTTTGGTGTTAATGTTTTAAAAGAGGAATACCTTGTTGCTTTTGATGCTTAATGCTGAGACATTGGAAATCCTTTGCAAGTCCGTAAACAGGGTTACAGAAACCATTGAAATTCAAGTGTCAAGAATTCAAGAGTCGTAGAACAGAACAAAATAGCGCAGGAATAGATCCTTTGGCTCACAATGTCCATGCCGAACATGATGGACAAGTTAAACTAATCTTCTCTGCCTGCACGTGATCTGTATCCCTCCATTCCCTGCATATCCATGTGTCTATCTAAAAACTCTTCAAATATCACTATCACATCTGCCTCCATCACCCCTGGCAGCACCTTCCAGGAACCCACCACTTTCTGGGTTAAAAACAAAAAATCCTCGCTAATCTCTTCAGATCTGACCCGAAACGTCACCCATCCTTTTTCTCCAGAAATGCTGCCCGACCCATTGAGTTACTCCAGCATTTTGTGTCTATCTTCAGTATAAACCAGCATCTGCAGTTGTCTCCTACACTAAGTATGCCACACCTGTTTTCATTGATCCCTTTAACTTTTAGTGAGCTTATTATAGGGTGATTTCACGAAAGGTCACTGGAGCGTAGATCCGCACCCACGTGACCAAAAATCTTAAGTGGAGTACATGCTATACATCCGGTACATGTTAGTGAATGGGAAAACACGCACTTTCCCACCCGTTAAAAACATCGAAAACGGCCAGTATTTGAGCTGCAATTTATTGTGCCAGTCAGGGTGACCGTGAGGCACAGCTACCTAGATTTACAGTCCAAAAAAAAGATAGAAACTAAGGTAAATTAAAGAGGGAGCTGAAGGTACCAATCCAGCGGAAGTGAACAGCAGACATTTGCCGTGGAGATTTAAAGGTCCAAAATATCGGGAATTATCGCGTTTGCTCGCTGAATTTCATCAAAAGTAAGTCAATAATGCCACGGCAAATGTCCGCTGTTCACTTCCGCTGGATTGGCACCTTCAGCTCCCTCTTTAATTTACCTTAGTTTCTATCTTTTTTCAAGTTTGCACTGGATAAGAGGAAAAATCGTTAGAAAGCAAGTAAACACAAGCAGGACATTTTTGGCCATATTGGTATAAACCAGCAATATAAATCTTTGTGTGTTTCTGAATGGTAAACAATGGTCAAAATATATTTAATTTATTTTATTGTTCCTGGTTTTATGATTTAATTTCTTTATAAGATTTGCTTCCCTGAAACAGGGCTCTTATCTGAAGAAGGATCTCGACTCGATACATCACCCATTCCTTCTCTCCAGAGATGCTGCCTATCCCGTTGAGTTACTCCAGCTTTTTGTGTCTATCTTTGGTTTAAACCAGCATCTGCAGTTGCTTCTTACATTCTTATGTGAGATATTCTGTTTGATAATACTCAGGCAGTCCTGTCTGAAGAACTGTCTCGACCCGAAACATTACCTATTCCTTTTCTCCACAGATGCTGCCTGATCGACTGAGTTACTCCAGCTTTTTGTATCTATCTTCAGTCCTGTAACAATCTACTGTCCAAATAGAATAGCAATAGAAATAACAATGTATGTAGGAAGGAACTGCAGACGCTGGTTTATGCCGAAGATAGACACAAAGTGCTGGAGTAAGTCAGGGGATCAGAGAAGAACTTCTTCAAAGTAGGAATACATTGAGGAGATTTTGCAGTGGAGCACACAAAATGTGTAGGAAAGAACTGGCTATTTTTGGTAGTGTGTCTTTATATACTGTAACTGCGGGCAACACAATGGCGCAGGTGTAGATTTGCAACCTTACAGCGCCAGAGACCCGGGTTTGATCCTGACTAAGAGTGCAGTCAGTACAGTTTTTACGTTCTCCCCGTGACCTGCGTGGGTCTTCTCCGGGATCTCCAGTTTCCTCCCACATTCCAAAGACGTACAGGTTTGTCGGTTAATTGGTAAATTGTACCTAGAGTGTGTAGATAGCGTTAATGTGCGGGGATCGCTGGTCGGCATCACCGAAAAGCCTGTTCCCATGCTGTACCTCTAAACTAAAGTAAAGTAAAGTAAAGTAAAGTAAAGTAAAGTAAACTAAACTAAACTAAACTAAACTAAACTAAACTAAACTAAACTAAACTAAACTAAACTAAACCAAACTAAACTAAACTAAACTAAACTAAACCAAACTAAACTGAACTATAAATGCAAGAAATGTGAGTCCGTCAGCAATGTGCCTTTCTATTACTGATGGTTAAAGCTCCTCATATGTCTCTGAGAGTGGCTCTTCTAAGATTCAGTGAGTGCTTCTTAAAAGCATTTCTTCAGTACAGCTAGGCCATTGTTGTCTCCATCTGCACTGTTGTTTAAATGTAATCCAGGTCGGGGGTAAGGTTGCAGGGCCGGCATTGTGGGGGTGTGAAGGGAGTTGAGGGGGAGAGGGTTATCGATATCCAGTGTCCCCCTCTTGATAATTGCTGAGTGATTGATAGAGCCTTTGCAGAGAAACATGAGAAGCAGAAACTGCTGGCTTGCTCACTTAAACTCAATGAGTTAGAATCCAAATCTTGCTATTCATGTTCGCTGGGGGGAGGATAACTGACTAATGTGCACTGGGGGTGGAATGTGAATAATTTTTATTGAATTACTCCTTGAATGATACAATGCACCCTTTAATCAGGTTGCTGCGGGTAAATATGCCACCTATCTCAATTCTTATTTGACTTCTACTGGGGTTCAACTTTGTAATACGTTTTTTCTCTTAAAGCACCCACACATGTAGCAGTTTATAGAAACAAAGAACTGTGGATGCTGGTTAATACACAAAAGGACGCAAAGTGCTGGAGTAACTCAGCTGGTCAGGCGGCATCTCTGGCGAGCAAGGATAGGTCAAGACTCAAAACATTACCTATCCATGTTCTCCAGAGATGCTGCCTGACCCAATACAATACAATACAATTTATTTGTTGTCATTTGAACCCAGAGGTTCAAACGAAATTTGGTTTCTGCAGTCATACACACAAGTAGAAGAACCAAGACACAACACAATTTACACAAACATCCATCACAGTGAATCTCCTCCTCACTGTGATGGAAGGCAAAGTCTTATCTCTCCCCTGCACTCCTCGTTCTCCTCCCAATGTCAGAGTTCTCTGCCACAGAAGGCAGTGGAGGCAAATTCACTGGATGTTTTCAAGAGAGATTTTGCTCTTTGGGCTAAATGATTAAAGGGATGTGGGGAAAAAGCAAGAACGGGGTACTACCTGACCTTGAAACCTTGAAACCTTCATTTTAGATGATCAGCCATGATCATATTGAATGGCGGTGCTGGCTCGAAGGGCCGAATGGCCTACTTCTGCACCTATTTTTCCATGTTTCTATGTTTCAGACTCTCGACCTGAAGGGTCTCGACCAGAAAATTCACCCATTCCTCTCCAGAGATGCTGCCTGTCCCGCTGAGTTACTCCAGCATTTTGTGTCTATTTTCTCTGGATATCCTTGGATTTCCTGCACGTTCTCCACGGCAAACGTTATTTTTCATTTCAGTTCCTTAGAAGAGAGAAAAAAATGTTTTACACTTTGTCGTTCTTTCAGGTTTCATGTTTCTCTGATTTTCTCTGTGAAATTTGATATAATGGCACTCCTGTGGTTTTGATTCCATTTGTATAGATCTTTAACTGATTGCTATCACCATGAAGTACTGGAAGTAGGCACAAAGAAAAGATTCTTCTACTTTCTAAAAAAATTAACATTCTCAAAGTCATCAAATGTGTGCTGGTCTTTCAGAATAGCTATACCACTTGTTCCTGTCACCCCCAAATTGTAATTTTCTCATCAAATAATTATCCAATCCCATTCCGTCAGTTCACCTAATTCTTCCTGCTTCTAAGTGTTTTGTTTAGTTTAGTTTAGTTTAGTTTGGAGATACAACGTGGAAACAGGCCCTTTGGCCCACCGAGCCCGCGCTGACCATCGATCACCCGTACACTAATTCTACCCTTCGCACTAGAGTCATTTTAAAAAGCCCATTTACTCAAGTTTCACAATACACAATACACAATACAATTTATTTGTCACTTGAACCTCATAGAGGCTCAAATGAAATGTTGTTTCTGCAGTCATACACACATGAAAAAAAAGACCCAAGACACAACACAATTCACACAGACATCCATCACAGCGCATCTCCTCCTCGCTGTGATGGAAGGCAAAAAAACCTATCTCTCCCCTGCACTCCCCATTCCCCTCTCGATGTCAGAGTCAAAGCCCCCGGCGGGGGTTTTATGTTATATCACTTTCTTATACACTCACTACACACTAGAGGAAGTTTTTCTTTACAGAGCCCAATTAACCTACAAACCTGCAAGTCTTTGGAATGTGGGAGAGAACCGGAGCACCCGGAGAAAAACTCACGCGGTCACAGAGAGAACGTGCAAACTCCGTACAGGCAGAACATGTAGTCAGGATCGAACCCGGGTCTCTAGCACTGTAAGGCAGCAACCCTGTCGCTGAGTAAATACTATTTCGCAATAGACTTCAAGGGGTCTTCCGTTACCCCTTGACGTCTATTGCCATCTTGTTTACTCCTGTTCCAAGTCCTCTACAAATTTGGAAACTGTCCAGCAGCCAACAGCCTAAGTCTTTAATGTATATGACAAATGGTGATAGTCTTTGTTCAACACCCTAGGGGAACTCAGTTACAAGTCTCTCCCTCGTTTCTGAAGGAGTTTGCTAGGGTATGGATTCCTCTCTCCCGTAGCTAATTTTATATCTATTTTACGGGGAGGCACAGTGGTGGAGCCGTTGCCTAACGGCACCAGAGTCCTGGGTTCGATCCTGACCTTGGAGTGTGGAGTTTGCACGTTCTCCCTGTGACAACATGGGCTTTGTCCGGATGCTCCGGTTTCCTCCCACACCCCAAAGATGTGTGTGTGTGTAGGTTAATTGGCTCTCTGTAAATTGCCCCTGGTGTATCGGGGATGTGAAAGTAAACTATTATCTAAATGGTGGCCGATTGGGAAAGGGGGAGATGCAGCGAGACCTGGGTGTCGTGGTACACCAGTCATTGAAAGTAGGCATGCAGGTGCAGCAGGCAGTAAAGAAAGCGAATGGTATGTTGGCTTTCATAGCAAAAGGATTTGAGTATAGGAGCAGGAGGTTCTACTGCAGTTGTACAGGGTCTTGGTGAGACCACACCTGGAGTATTGCGTACAGTTTTGGTCTCCAAATCTGAGGAAGGACATTATTGCCATAGAGGGAGTGCAGAGAAGGTTCACCAGACTGATTCCTGGGATGTCAGGACTGTCTTATGAAGAAAGACTGGATAGACTTGGTTTATACTCTCTAGAATTTAGGAGATTGAGAGGGATCTTATAGAAACTTACAAAATTCTTAAGGGGTGGACAGGCTAGATGCAGGAAGATTGTTCCCGATGTTGGGGAAGTCCAGGACGAGGGGTCACAGCTTAAGGATAAGGGGGAAATCCTTTAAAACCGAGATGAGGAGTACTTTTTTTCACACAGAGAGTGGTGAATCTCTGGAACTCTCTGCCACAGAGGGTAGTTGAGGCCAGTTCATTGGCTATATTTAAGAGGGAGTTAGATGTGGCCCTTGTGGCTAAGGGGAACAGAGGGTATGGAGAGAAGGCAGGTACGGGATACTGAGTTGGATGATCATATTGAATGGCGGTGCAGGCTCGAAGGGCCGAATGGCCTACTCCTGCACCTAATTTCTATGTTTCTATGTTTCTATAACATACAACTAATGTGAATGGATGGTTGATGGTCGCCATGGACTCGATGGGCCAAAGGGCCTGTTTCCATACCGTGTCTCTAAACCAAATTAAACTGTTTCCTTTTTTGTTCCATGGGCATCTTTAGTGGTCAGGAGGAACGCTGACTGGTGATCTTGAAGTAAGCTTCCTGCAATGATCTTGTGTGCCTTCTGGCAGAGATTTCCCTTCCTTAAATACCTTGAGGTCCAGCACCTTTCATGGAGGGTTGTGTTCTTCAACGACAATGACAGGGCAGTGAATCACATTGTGAAGGAAGGGACTGCAGATGCTGGTTTAAACCAAAGATAGACACAAAAAAACTGGAGTAACTCAGCGGGACAGGCAGCATCTCTGGAGAAAAGGAATGATCAGCCATGATCACATTGAATGGCGGTGCTGGCTCGAAGGGCCGAATGGCCTACTCCTGCACCTATTGTCTATTGTCTATTTGTGTACAAAAATATGATTCAATGCTCCTATGATTTTCCCCCTGATTTGCTTACAGATCAATCTCTGATTCCAAAAGGAAAGGAGTGGAATTCTAAAGGGGTGACAAGCCCAGTCTCCATGAACCACTTTGTAATGAACTTGACAACAATCAATAGTTTCCCCTTTCCCAACTCAGATGTGTGATGATTCCAATTGATAGGAGCTAACTTCAATCTGAAGAAGGGTTCAAACTCAAAACTTTGCCTATCCATGTCCCCCACAGATGCTGCTTGACCCGCTGAGTTACCCCAGTGCTTTGTGTTTTTGTTTTTGGAAAACTAGCATCTGCAATTCCTTGTGCCTCTAACTTGATTCAGATCACGATTCAAACATGGGCTCCTGTCACTCAACCTCTGAAGGGGTGAAAAAGAATGGCTCTTTGAAATATATTTGTGTTCGATTAAAATTAGCATGAAAATGATGCTAATCAAAAAACGTGGACTTATTGAAGCTGAAATGCCTCGTTGTTAGGTGGACAGAGCAGTGTGGTTGCTATGACAACTGGCAGCTGGGCCTCGACATAGGATGTCCAGTTTGAATGCTAATCTCCCAACTGATTCTCCATTGTTTCTCCCGGTGACCTTTGTGTAGCTCAGACGCTCCCTCTGGTGACCGAACATAAAGGCAAAGACGCATCCTGAGGATCAAGGAAACTACAGATGCTGGAAGACTAAGACGTAAACAGAAAATGCTGCGAATGCTCAGCGGGTCAGGCAGCATCTGCGGGAAGAGAAACTGAGTTAATAGAACAAAGATACAGAGTGTTGGAGTAACTCAGCGGGTAAGGCAGCATCCCTGGAGAACATGGATAGGTATAAGTTTTGAGTTTGAACCCTTCTTCAGATTGAAGTTAGCTCCTGTCAATTGGAATCGTCACACATCTGAGTTGGGAAAGGGGAAACTATTGATTGTAACCTCTTGGGTCGGGACCCTTCTTCAGAACAGCGAACAAGCTTGCTGTAATTCACAACTGCGGCTCTCTGAGATTCCCAGCCAGCATTCAAATGGTGGGTAAATGTCTTCGCCTTGTCTGAGTCAAGAGTCAAGAGTCAATTTAATTGTCATTTGGACCCCTGGAGGTCCAAACGAAATGCCGTTTCTGCAGCCATACATTACACACAAATAGACCCCAGACACAACATAGTTACATTTTATTTATTTATTATTATTTTTTTTTGTTTATTTATTTTATTAGAAGTTAATACATCACAAAACAGTACAGTGGCACCTAATTTTAGGTGCCAACTATGTAATAACGTAATCCATTCTATGTACAACCTCTAGTTTTATGTTATAAGAAAGAAGTAAGCAGAACAAGAAAAAGAAAGCAATAGAAAGGGGAAAAAGTGGAGAAATAGATGGTAGAGAGTAGAAAAACGTGAAGTGTGTATATAAAAAATAAAAAAAAAGGAAGAGAGAAAGAGGAAAGTAGAAATAGAAGAGAAGGCCCCTTAAAAGAGAATTTTTCAAATCTGTATTCGGAGATGTAGCTCTATCCGCGTCATGAACTGAAATCAGCAATCCTTACGGCACCGCTGCATCACATGATTCCAAAAAGTCGATGAAAGGAGACCAACTCTTTAAGAATTGGTCATATTTATCTATTAGTCGGAGTCTCATTTCTTCAAGGCGTGCTATGTCCATCATATTCCTAATCCACATTTTAACAGTTGGTGTGGTTGTATTTTTCCAAAATTTAAGTATCAATTTCTTTCCAATTATTAACCCATAATTAAAAAAAACATTTTGATCTTTATTTAAATTGGTATCTTCTCCTATTATTCCAAATATAATCCATTCCGTTTTGGGTTCTATTCTTGACTTGAAAATCTTTGTAAATATATCAAATATATCACTCCAAAATTTATTCAACTTTGTACATCCAACAAATGAGTGTGTTATATTAGCGTTTTGAAACAAACATTTATCGCATTTGGGAGAGACGTTTGGATAAAATTTATTCAACCTCGTTTTTGAATAATATAGTCTATGTAATAATTTGAATTGAATTAAATTATGTCTTGCATTAATAGAACAATTATGTGTATTCATCAAATATTTTTCCCATCTATCCTTAGAGATCTTTGTCATTAGCTCTTGTTCCCAATCTTCCCTTAATGCTTCTGTTGAGGGTGATTCTCTATTTAATATATTATTATAAAAGTATGATATTAATTTTTGTGAATCAGCCTTGATATTCATTGCTTCTTCTAAAGGATCTAAAAATATAGTTTGAAATCTATGTGTATGTTTCTTCATAAAGTCACATACCTGTATATATTTAAAATATTGATTATCCTTCAATTTAAATTTTAATTTTAATTGTTGAAATGTTAACAGTTTGCCCACTTCATACATGTCCCCTACTTTCCTAATCCCCAGTCTATCCCATTGTTGATATGTGTTGTCGATGAGAGAAGGTTTGAATGCGGGGTTGTTCAATAGTGGGGTTAATACTGATAAATTATTTAATTTCAAGGATGCTTTTATTTGTTTCCAAATTCTTATTATATTGTGAATAATTGGGTTCTCCTTATATATTATACTATTCAATTTTATCGGTGCTGGAAGACTAAGACGTAAACAGAAAATGCTGCGAATGCTCAGCGGGTCAGGCAGCATCTGCGGGAAGAGAAACTGAGTTAACAGAACAAAGATACAGAGTGTTGGAGTAACTCAGCGGGTAAGGCAGCATCCCTGGAGAACATGGATAGGTATAAGTTTTGAGTTTGAACCCTTCTTCAGATTGAAGTTAGCTCCTGTCAATTGGAATCGTCACACATCTGAGTTGGGAAAGGGGAAACTATTGATTGTAACCTCTTGGGTCGGGACCCTTCTTCAGAACAGCGAACAAGCTTGCTGTAATTCACAACTGCGGCTCTCTGAGATTCCCAGCCAGCATTCAAATGGTGGGTAAATGTCTTCGCCTTGTCTGAGTCAAGAGTCAAGAGTCAATTTAATTGTCATTTGGACCCCTGGAGGTCCAAACGAAATGCCGTTTCTGCAGCCATACATTACACACAAATAGACCCCAGACACAACATAGTTACATTTTACATAAACATCCATCACATAGCTGTGATGGAAGGCCAAATAAACTTATCTCTCCACTGCACTCTCCCCCCCCCGATGTCAGAGTCAAAGTCATAGCCCCCGGCTGGCGATGGCGATTGTCCCGCGGCCATTAAAGCCACGCCGGGTGATGCAAGGTCGCACACCGGGTCTTGGTGTTAGAGCCCCCGGCGTGCGCTCGCAGAGTCCCGCGGCCATTCCAGCCGCGCGGGGCAGTGGTGTCAGGCCCCGCTCCAGGAGCTCTTCAACCCCGCAACTCGGGCGGGAGAATTCGCCGTTGCAGGAGCCCCGAAAAGCGGTCTCCCTCCAGGGAGCCGCGGGCTCCCGGCGCCGCCGTCCACAGACCTGTCGTTGGAGCCTCCGACTCTCCGGTAGCATCAGCAGCAGCAGCAGCAGCAGCAGCAGCAGCGCTCCTCCACCGCTCCACCCGCTCCGGACTCGGCCAGCTCCGCGACGGCGACGGTGAGTCGGCACCAGAGTCCCCGGCTTCTTCCCGTTGGAGGCCGCTCCTCGTTGCGGCCTCAACGACACCTGAGACCCGACGACGAGAAAAAGGTCGGGTCTCCAGTGCAGGGAGAGATTCAAAAAGTTTCCCCCCCCCTCCCACCCCACCCCCCCCCCCCCCCCACACACACACCCCAACATAAAATAACAAAAAACTACATAAAAACACAGACACAAAATAATAAAAACGCGGACAGGCTGCAGAGGCCGCAGCTGGCCAGAGTCGCGCCGCCTACCTCAAGTACCGGTCTACCACCGGTTTTCCAGCAACTGGTGGACCATACATAGAAAATAGGTGCAGGAGGACTAGCAAGGATGTCCTTCCTCAAATTAGGAGACCAAAACTGCACACAGTATTCCAGATGTGGTCTGTAGAAGGACCTCTTTACTCTTATACTCAAATTCTCCAATATGGTCCCTCCTTTAATCCAGACAAAATCCCCCCCCCCCAAGCCCTACCCCCTGGGAAGTCCCCCCCGAAAATGTAACGCCTAGGCTGGGTGAGGTGGACAATCTCGACCTCATTGGGACTCGCGCGCTGATCGGCTGGGCTCTGGAACTACAGCCCAGTCAGAGCCGGCAGATCTGTGCCCATTATCGACTTCCACGGCCAACTTTGTGGGCCGGTATCTCGGCCCACCAAAGCCGTAACTTCTGTTGGTCCGGTAAAACGGATAATCCGGAAAGGCTCTTGAAACAAGAGTGCCGGAAACTTGGTGCTGGACCTGTACTGGTATCTTGGCCACTAAATGCCAAGTGTCTCCTGTCAGATGCTGATCAATGGACACTTCGACAAATCAATTCAAAAATACTTGCAAAGAAAAGCGTGTCTCCATTGCCGTTCGATCAAGGTACATTCACACTTTGTGGAACAAGCTGCCAGTTGTTGAGGAGATTATTGAGGCAGGTATTGTCACAACGTTTTAGACACATTTACACATATACATGGATCGGACAGGCACAAAATGCTGGAGTAACTCAGCAGGACAGGTTACATCTCTGGAGAGAAGGAATGGGTGACATTTTGGGACGAGACCCATCTTCACGTCACCCATTCTTTCTCTCCAGACATACTGACTGTCCCGCTGGTTCTTGGTTTCTTGGTCCTCCAAAATATTCCAAATGGAATTTAAACTGGAGGTGGTGGAGGGAGGACTTAAGCCAGAAAAGGTTTTTGGGTGGTTCTTGGTTACTGTGTTACTCCAGCATTTTGTGACTATTTTCGGTTTAAACAAGCATCTGCAGTTCCTTCTTACACATGGATATGACAGGTTTTGAGGGATATTGGCCAAATGCAGGCAGGCGGGACTAGTGTAGATGGGACATGCTTGTTTTCACGCTGTACGCTGTATAGTCCGTGACTATAACTGCATGATTCTAAGAATGATTACGTGGTTAGAGAATTCCCCAAGGCCAATTGCAACCCAACAAGAGTCATAGTCTTCAGTAGAGAGGAAAAGTCAGAGACAAAAAAACAAAAGACCCCGGAGATACATGCGCACTGCAATGTTGTTTTCCTAAGATAGATATAAAAAGCTGGAGTAACTCAGCGTGGACTGGTGAAGGGTCTTAACCTAAAATGTCACCCATTCCTTCTCTCCAGAGATGCTGCCTGTCCCTGCTGAGTTACTCCAGCATTTTGCGTCATTCTTCGGTTTAAACCAGCATCTGCAGTTCCTTCCTATATAATGTTGTTTGTTGGTGTGATTGTTGTCATGCTTGATCACAATATTGCAGGAAGTTTTAACACATGCCAATGAACACTCATGCCCCACTGGGCATTACTCAGCACTCTGCTTGCTCTATGAAACCCATGTCAAACGTCACATGGTTCCTGCAGAGACCTGGGAGACACCCTTTGGGAAGAGGCTTATGATGTTATTGAAACTTGCAAAATAATGAAAGGCATAGATAGAGTGGATGTGGAAAGGATGTTTCCACTGGTGGGAGAGTCCAGGACTTTAGAAAGCAGGTGAGGAGGAAGTTCTTTATTCAGAGGATAGTTAATCTGTGGAACCCATTGCTGCAGAAGGCTGTGGAGGCCAAGTCAGTGGATATTTTTAAGGCAGAGATAGACCAATTCTTGATTGGAACGGGTGTCAAGGGTTATGGGGAGAAGGGAGGAAAGTGGGATTAGGAGGCAGAGCTCAGCCATGATTGAAAGGCCGAGTAGACTTGACGGATCCGAATGGCCTAATTCTACTCCTCTAACCTGTATGAACTTGTTATTATTTAAGGCTGGACAGCTGTAAACTGTCAGCATGAAGTTTCAGTACACAGATACTGAAAAGGACGTGAACTTTTATTTATTTAGGTGGTTCAATTCTGCAGACACTCCGAGTAACTTGAGATTCAAATAGAAACAAAAATTGCAAATGGCATCAAACACAGCTGGGAATTACCGAAAATGCATTCCTATGTTTCACAACTGCTTTTAATGGGATGTGTACATCGTTGGCAAGCTCGGCCTATATTACTTATCCCGGATCGCCTCTTGAAAAATGAGAGTGTGCTGCTATTTTGAACGACTGTCGTTTGAACGTTTATGACCAAGTCTATGTGCCTGTGAAGTTACTGCGAACACGATTCTCATTGCACCTATATCTCACCCTACTGGTTCATATAAATTGATAAGCTTGACTTTGAGGCACTACTTGGGGAATCAGACCTCTTGTGTTGTCACATTAAAATCCATTCTTGTTCATTCTAAGCAGTCTTCTTCTTCTTGCGTATGGCGTGCACAGCCTGAAGTTGTAGGACAACTTGTTCTATTTGATCTTATTTCATTGTGCACGCTGGGTTGATTGCATTCGTTGAAATAGGGCGGACCACGTGAATGTTGCAATCTCCCACCCCATTCTTAGCAGTAAATTGTCCCTAGTGTGTAAGATAGTGCTAGTGTATGGGGTGATTGTTTTAATTGTATACTTGGCATCTGGTGAAATTGCCCCTAGTCAGTGGAATACAAAACTGGGATAACAGGTGATTGTTGAGTGGCACGGACTTGGTGGGCCGAAGGGTCTACTTCCAACTCAAAACTAAAGAAAGAATTATGAATTTGCCGTCATTTCGATTTTGTAATTCCCCCTTTCCAACTACATCCTGTTATATGAAGATTTGGACACTACTACACTCTAAGAATAAATAGTGCACTATGAGATAACTAATTCTATCCAGGATGCTTTAGGCAGTCTGTAAGATGAGGTTTGTATGTTTGCATTTGAGTTGAATTCACATTGAAGTAGAGATCTGCCCTAGGCAGGAATGGAAGACTGACAAGCAATAAATTGATTGCCCGCAGGGTCCCATGCCCAATATCCAATTCCATCTCTGTGTTTACTTTCATTAGCTGTCAGTGTCTCTGGCTCGGCTGTCTATCTCTAATTGCCTTAGAAGTGAGTTGACATATTTGGCAACATACAGTAAGTGTCACCAACATTGCTTCGGGGGCACAAGGAACTGCAGATGCTGGAATCTTGAGCAGAGAAAAGGTGCTGGAGGGACTCAGAGGGTCAGGCAGCATCTATGGAGGGAAAGGAAAGACCACGTTTGAGTTGGGACTCTTCTTCCGACCCCTTCTTTGGGTTCCCTGAAGCCTGGAGTTGCACATAGGCCAGACCATTAAAAAATAACAGATTTAGTAAGCCAGGTTGGATGTTATGACAATCCGGTGATTCCATGACTGATACATAGCCATAGTCATATAGTGCAGAAACAGGCCCTTCAGCCCACTTTGTGTATGCCAACCAAGACTCCCCATCCATTTTCCTGCCTTTGGTAAATATCCCATGAAACCTTTCCTATCAATGTACCTGTCCAAGTGTTCTTTAAACATTGTTATAGTACCTGCCTCAATTACCTCCTTTTGTTTTAGCCTTTAGACTGTAGAGATACAGCGTGGAACCGCGCCCTTTAGCCCACCGAGTCCGTGCCAACAAGCATTTATCCTGTCAACAAGCACTATCTTACACACTAGGGACAATTTACAATTTACTGAACTCAATTCTGTTGAGATAGATAGATTCTTGATTAGTACGGGTGTCAGAGGACTATGGGGAGAAGGCAGGAGAATGGGGTACGGAGGGAGAGAGATAGATCAGCCATGATTGAATGGCGGAGTAGACTTTATGGGCTGAATGGCCTAATTCTGCTGCTGTCACTCAAGGGCCTGTCCCACTGTACGAGGTAATTCAAGAGTTCTCCCGAGTTTCCCCTGATTTGAACTCGGGGAATTACGGTAATAGCCGTTCGTAACTACTCGGGGCTCTCGTGGACATTTTTCACAGTGCTGAAAAAACTCCACGACTTACCGCGTTTCCCGGGTACCTGCCGTTAGCATTACGAGCCGCTACGAGACATCCACAAGCTCCGATGTAGCCGTTACGTATATTCTACGCACTTACCACAAGTTTGATTTTTTTTAAACTCGGGAGAGCTCTTGAATTACCTCGTACAATGGGACAGGCCCTTTATGATCTTTTGAATTAACCTACAAACCTGTACGTCTTTGGGGTGTGGGAGGAAACTGGAGCAGCCACATGGGAGAACATCCAAACTCCGTACAGCCAGCACCCATAGTCAGTGTCGAAGGAGAAACACCTACCCAATCCCCAAGCCTCGGTTTGCCTGGTTACCTGCTTTCCATCCACCTGCTGGCACTGATTCCTGCTATTTTGTTAGAAAGAGCAAACCTAAAAGGGCTTCAGTACCAACATTTATTGTGTCTTAGTATGTAATCTATTCACAACCAAGTCCCTACACAACCCAAAGTTGCCCTGACTAAGGTTGTCCACTCTTTCTAAAGCAATAGATTAGCATATTGGGTTTTTTTAGTATAGAGATACAGCGCGGAAACAGGCCCTTCAGCCCACCGAGTCCGCACCGACCAGCGATCCACGCACATTAACACTATCCTACACACACTAGGGATAATTTACACATACACCAAGCCAATTAACCTACATAACTGTATGTCTTTGGAGTGCGGGAGGAAACCGAAGATCACGGAGAAAACCCACGCAGGTCACGAGGAGAACATACAAACTCTGTACCGACAGCGCCCGTGGTGGGGATCGAACCTGGGTCTCTGGCGCTGCAAGCACTGTAAGGCAGCAACTCTACCGCAGCTGCACCATTTTTTTGTAAACCAGTATCTGCAGTTCCTTGTGTCTCCAACATATTTTCCATTTTTAAAATATTGACTTACTTCTATCTGTGACTTATCCTTATTGATTTTACGTCACTGTAACTCAGCAGGTCAGGCAGTATCTGTTGAAGGAATGCATAAGTGACATTTCAGGTCAGGACTCTTCTTCAGACTCTAATCTGAAAAAGGGGTCTTGACCTGAAACGCTGCCCATACATTCCCTCAACAGATGCTGCCTGACCTGCTGAGTTACTCCAGCACTTTGTCTTTTACTTAAGATTCCCGCATTTGCAATTTCTTGCTGCTCCACTGATACAAATTAATTTAGTTTAGAGCTCAGAGATACAGTGTGGATGCAGACCCTTCGGCCCATCAAGTTTGCGCCGACCAGCAATCATCCATATACTAGTTCTATCCTGCGCATGAGGGGCAATTTACAGAAGCCAATTAACCTACAAACCTGCACGTCTTTCGAATGTGTGAGGAAACCCGCAGCGCACCCAGAGAAAATCCTGGGGGTCACACGGGGAATGTACAAACAGCGTCCGTTGTCAAGATTATAGAAACATAGAAATTAGGTGCAGGAGTAGGCCATTCGGCCCTTCGAGCCTGCACCGCCATTCAATATGATCATGGCTGATCATCCAACTCAGTATCCTGTACCTGCCTTCTCTCCATACCCTCTGATCCCTTTAGCCACAAGGGCCACATCTAACTCCCTCTTAAATATAGCCAATGATCTGGCCTCAACTGTGGCAGAGAGTTCCAGAGATTCACCACTCTCTGTGTGAAAAAAGTTTTTCTCATCTCGGTTTTAAAGGATCTCCCCCTTATCCTTAAGCTGTGACCCCTTGTCCTGGACTTCCCCAACATCGGGAACAATCTTCCTGCATCTAGCCTGTCCAACCCCTTAAGAATTTTGTAAGTTTCTATAAGATCCCCTCTCAATCTCCTAAATTCTAGAGCGTATAAACCAAGTCTATCCAGTCTTTCTTCATAAGACAGTCCTGACATCCCAGGAATCAGTCTGGTGAACCGTCTCTGCACTCCCTCTATGGCAATAATGTCCTTCCTCAGATTTGATCAAACCCATGTCTCTCTACAGTAGAGCTACTCTCCTGTTGTGCCACTGTGTCGCCCCTAGATTAGATTTGTTGAAGTACATAGAATTTGTGGAAAATAAACAGGAGGCAGAGGCGGAAGTATAATGGACATTCATTGCAATCATTATTGATCGCAAAAGATTTCCTAATGAAGGTTTACCACTTGTTTAATAGTTTTATCCCTTCCCTAACATCCCTTCCTTTCAGCAAAAAAAAGGTTGATGGAATATGCCTCAGGCCTTTCAGTTACTTTTCTGGTCTGAAACACTTTAATAATAGCTTGGAGCCATTTCGATCCCTTTATTTTGATTTGATTTGATAGAATTTATTGCCACACAACCAGGGTCGGAGGAATTTTGGGTTGTCAGCAGCGGTAGAATAATAAAGAACACACAACCACAATAAAAATGTAACACAAACATCCACCACAGCATTCATTCATCACCGTGGTGGAAGGCACAGAACTTGGCCAGACCTCCTCCATTTTCCCCCGTGGTCGGGACCTCCACCCTCCGCAGCCGTTGCTGCGGGCGTCCAGATGGTAAGGGACAAAGTCAAAGGCAAGGTAAGTCCAGGATCGGCTCTTCCCCACCGGAGACCGCGGCTTCAGGCTGGTGTAGGCCGCAGGCCGGCGTTCGAAGATTTAAGGTTCCCGCCACGCCGCAGCCAGAAGCACCGCAGACCGCAGGGCCGGTGGTCGAAGCTCCCCTCCAGGGGTGATGGTAAGTCCATGCCGGACCCACGGTAGAAGTTGGCCGCGGGCCGGCAGTGATGGCTTCTTCTTCCCCCGGGTCCCCCACGAGGGATCCCGGGCTGTAGACGCCGCGCCAGCTGGAGCTGTGCAGACCGCGGCTTCAGGCTGCCGGCTGCCCCGGGCCAGCGAAACGGAGCGCTCCCCTCCAGCGAGCCCCAGCGAGGGCTCACCCGCTCCACGCCGAGAGTCCACGCTGCGCCCGCCGCTGAAGCCCCGGGTGCGTCTCCGGGAAAGGCCACGCCGATCCTTGCTGTTAGGCCACGGGGGAGGTGACCTGGAAAAAGTCGCCTCTCCGTGGAGGAGGCGGCCGAAACGGTTTCCCCCTTACCCCCCCCACACCACCCCCCACACAAAACACACCGAGAAACATCAAAAACATACTTTAAAACATACTAAAAAAATTTAAAAAAAGTTGAAAAAACTAACGCGCTGCTGACAGGCTGCTGCCACTGCAGCGCCCCCTAGAGAGAGATTATTAATTATCTAATTATTAATACTTTCTTCAGGAAGCAAAGCCATGTTATGAAAATCTGCATGAGATGACCGTCATGATTATGTCTCTTAATCTTCCATTAACAGCTCATTGGTGACATGTTGTGTCACACAGCCCTTCCATGTGAAAGCCCTAGTTAAATGCTACTTTCCCTTTGATTATTTTATTTCTGTCTCTCCTAAGGATTTATTTCTGGCCGAGTTTATTGAATTACAGTCGCCCTGAATGGGCGTTCATTACAAGTGGCCCTGGACAGTGAGTGCGTCTGTCTATTTCTCAGAGACGGGGACAAAATCCAAATGTGACTCGTAACATCCATATGTGTGTGTTGTGTGTGTGCAGCAGTTAGTTTGGCAGAAAGCAACAGGCGAATGTGCCCTTATCATCCCCCCCAGTGGTTACAACTGAGCCAGCAGTCAGTCCACACTCACCCATATGTGTAGGAACGAACTGCAGATGCTGGTTTAAATCGAAGGTAGACACAAAATGCTGGAGTAACTCAGCGGGCCAAGTTTGAAGTTTGAAGAAGGGTCTCGACCCGAAATGTCACCCATTCCGTCTCTCCAGAGATGCTACTTGTCCCACTGAGTTACTCCAGCATTTTGTGTCTACCTTCCATGCAGAACTTCCTGGGCCCAGTATCAGTGGGTATCTGGCAACACTGACATTTATTTAGTGAGGGTGGCGAATATGTGGAATTCTTGCCGCAGAAGGCCGTGGAGGCCAAGTCAGTGGATATTTTTTAAGGCAGAGTTCGATAGATTCTTGATTAGTATAGGTGTCAGAGATTATGGGCAGAAGGCAGGAGAATGGGGTGAGGAGGGAGAGATAGATCAGTCATGATTGAATGGCGGAGTAGACTTGGTGGGCTGAATGGCATAATTCTATTCCTATCACTTATGATCACATGACTCTATGAACACAGTATGGGAACGCAGACCGATTAAGTCAGCTCCTTGGTTAGAGAAGAGGAAATGGGCGTAAATGCCAGTGAACAACAGGAGGTCAGTGCATGGTAACTGTACGTTGCAGCTGAATTAATCCCTGCCCCTGAATCTTATTTCATATCTTCTCTGATTTACACAGGGTCTCAATAGACCTTGACCCAGTCATGTTCATTGTGGGTGGCCTTTCATTTGTTCAAATAAACACAGATCAAGGGCAGGGAAGTAAAACATTCAAAGCATTTTTATTGTGGAACTTATCTCTTTGAAATACCCACTCTGTCACTCAGTCCTTTAGAACACACGAAGCATGCTGCTGCATTTAAGTACTGATGTATTTATGCATAGCAATGTTTATTAACAGGAGCCTGTTGCAACAAGCAACCGGGTTCCTGGTGATCTCAGCTCCTTTTCATGCTAGTGGTCGGGCTCGGCCAAAATGTAGTTCAAAGGGAACTGGCTTGCTGTTTGTTGATAGTCTCCATTGTGTCTGCAGTGAGACATAATACAGATGGTGAGCCGTGTTTGGTATTGCCTCCAATGTCTTGGTCCAAGAAGTCACAACACATTCCCCCGACTCTCAGTCTGAAGAAGGGTCTCGACCCAAAATGTCACCCTTTCCTTTTCTCCAGAGATGCTGTCTCTCCCTCTGAGTTACTCCAGCTGTCAGTGTCTATCTTCGGTGTAAACCGGCATGCATGCATCATCAGCTCCTTCCTACACCGCTGCAACGCTTGTTGTGGGGATCATGCGGGGGGGGGGGGGGGGGAGGGTGGGGTGGGGGGGCACCTGTGGCCATGTGTAGCAGCTGATCAGGTTCATCACTACGAGCAGCAGAAGACTGTTCTGTGAAACATGGCAACTCTTTGTGTACCTCCTAGATGAGGCCATAGAGTCATATAGCGTGGAAACAGGCCCTTCAGCCCAACCTGCCCACATCGGTCAACATACCCCATCTACACTAGTCCCACCTATCTGTGTTTGGCCCATATCCCTTTAAATCCATGTACCTGTCTAATTGTTTCTTAAATGTTGCAGTAGTACCTGCCTGAACTACCTCCTCTGGCAGTTCTATACACCCACCACCCTTAGTGTGAAAAGGTTCCCCCTCAGATTCCTATGAAATCTTTACCCCCTGCTGTATGATTTTACCGGGCTGAACAGTAAACAAAGCCTTTCACTCGACCTAGGTACACGTGACAATAAAGTATCATTGAATGGAATTGAATCATTGAACAGTGAGAGGTGAAGAGTCTGTTTTCTTCCTATTGCCAGGTGCCGTAATTGGCACATTCTGATTTCCCATCCATCAGAGTCTGGTGTCTTTGTTGTCAAAATCAGTGTTACAAAATCATGAGAGGAATAGATCAGCTGGAAGCACAGAGTCTCTTGCCCAAAGTGGGGGAATAGAGAACCAGAGGACATGGGTTTGAGGTGAAGGGGGGAAAGATTTAATAGGAACCTGAGGGGTAACGTTTTCACACAAAGGATGGTGCGTGTTTGGAACAAGCTGCTGGAGGAGGTAGTTGAGGCAGGGACTATCCCAACGTTTAAGAAACATTTAGACGAGGTACATGGATAGATCAGGTTTAGAGGGGTGTGGGCCCAACACAGACAGGTGGGACTAGTGTAGGTGGGGCATGTTGACCAGTGTAGACATGTTGGGCTGAAGGGCCTGTTTCGGCACTGTAAGACTATGACTCTAGTTGGAATCAATTCTAGATATCTTCTCCAAACTCCATTTTGTCCATGGTGTATGTCTGTAATCCTTTGCTGCCTGATGGTTTTATAAATATGTTTACTAAATGCACAGATGAATTGCTAGCAGTAGTATGTAGGAACAAGGAACTGCAGATGCTGGTCAACACAAAAAGAGTCAGAGTGCTGGATAAGGCAGCTTCTATGGAGAGCATGGACAGGTGATGTTTTGGGTCGGGTATCACTGATGTAATTCTTTTAATATCGGAGATTCTGGCAAAGTATTTCACAGAAACGTTAGAGAACGTGGAAGCTAAGCTAAATAATTTTAAGATGAGAAAATAGGATAACATAGAGCTACTGTGGTGGGTAATCGTTGGGAATGGAGGGTTATGGTATGTGCAGGCAGGTGGGACTAAGGGAAAAAAGTTGTTCGGCACGGACTTGTAGGGTTGAGATGGCCTGTTTCCGTGCTGTAATTGTTATATGGTTATATGGAAGTGCAGGCAGGTGGGACTAGAGCAGCTGGGACATGTTGACCGAAGGGCCTGTTTCCACACTGTGTCACCCTATGATTCTATGACTTGCTCCATGCTGTTTCTTTCATCCAAGAACACAACAATCCTTCAACAATTTCCGGTATCAACCTTTTCTTTAATACTCATCACAGATATCGCTGCACTTTTATGTTTCAACACGTTTCTTTGCTTTTATCTTCTGAATCCATGCGGCCATTTTTTAAAGCGGTTGTTACCTTGACAACTCTGTTCTGCACCTTATCACACACATTCCCTCTGTTCACTCCACCCTGTCAAGTTCTGCAATTTAAAACATGCTTTTTTTCCCTCACTTTTCCAGTTCTGATGGAAAACTTGGCTTGAAACCTTGACTGTTTCTCAATCCACAGATGCCATTTGACCTCCTGAGTGCTTCCAGCATTTTCTCCCGTATCTCGGCCTATTTTGGATATATTAGCATTACAAGCTCACTTGTCCAACTATCTGCCTGTCAACCTCCGCCCCCCCAAGTGTATCCACCTATCACCCGCCAAGCTTTGTCCTGCCCCACCTCTCTTCCAGCTTTCTCCTGCCCCTCTCACCACAATCAGTCTGGAGAAGAATCCTGACCCTAAACATTGCATATCCATGTTTGCCAGAGATGCTGCCTGACCCGCTGGGTTATTGCAGCACTTTGTGTCTTTTTTTTTGTTGTAAAACAGCATCTGCAGTTCCTTGTCTCTCCATCTCACTTTCTCCTTTCCCCTGCTCTCCAAAATGGAACATAAGAAGGACAACGTTGGTGTGTTGCAGGGTATCTGTGTCCCCATGATTCCCTCTCCCACACCAAAATAAACCATTCTGCTGCAAATCTGTGCTGGAATGCCCCTTTTCTACAGCTTTTGCTTCTGCTCAATCAGGAGGTGAAATTGGGGAAAGTATACAGTTATGGCAATACCCTTAATAGCATTGGTGTAGCATTGATCTTGGGGTGCATGTCCATAGCTCCTTGAAAGTGGCAACAGAAGTGTAAACAAAACTCCAAATACATCCCTACACAAGTAGAAAGAAGTGGTGGCGCTGCCCAAGCAGCTGCGTCTCGCCTGCAGTCTGTCTGTCTTGTTCTTTTTTGTTGTTGTTTTCTTTTGTCTTGTTGGACGTATGTTTTAGTTTATTTTTAGTTGTGTATGTGTGGGGGGTGGAGGAAACTTGTTTTAGTCTCTTCCTTCGGGGGGATGCGACCTTTTCTTTGTCGTATCTCCGTCTCCGTCTGCGCTGAGCCGAGGCCTAATCGCGGAGCTGGCGGCCTCCAACTGGAACCGACCTCGAGGCTCCGGAGGCAGAGCCAGGACTCACCATCGCGAAGCTGCCCGACTTCGGGGCTGTGGTGGCGCTGCGGCGGCGGCCCGACTTCGGAGCCTCGGAGTCTTCGGCCGCGGGCCCAGTGGACGACAACATCGGGAGCCCGCAGGTCCCAGGTTGGTGACCGATTCTCCGGAGCTCCCGCAACAACAGCTTCGTCCGCCCCGGGCCGCGGAGTTTGAACCGGCCCGTTTGCGGAGCTCGGATTCAGCCGCGGGACCTACCATCACCCGGCGGGGGGCCCAACATCGAAAGCCTGGATCGCCTCAACACAGAAGGAGAACAAGGAAGGAAGAGACAAGGACGTTAAGACTTTTGCCTTCCATCACAGTGAGGAGGTGCCTGGTAGACTCACTGCGGTGGATGTTAAACTGTGTTCATTGTGTGTTCTGTTACTTTATTCTCTGTCATGGCTGCAAAGTATGTAATTGTGTTCAAACTAACAAGTTTGAATGACAATAAAGGATACTTTATACTTCATACTTTGTAAAGAAGACGTATGGTATATTTGCCTTCATCAGTTGGGACATTGAGCATCAGAGTCTGGAAATCACGCGCCAACTTACTAGGACTCTGGATAGACCGCATTTGGAGAATTGTGTTCAGTTCTAGTCACCACATTACAGAAAGGATATGGAGGCTTTGGAAAGGGTGCAGGAAAGGTTCACTCGAATGCTGCCTAGATTAGAGGACATTACTCACAAGGAGAGGGTAGGCACAACATGCTGGAGCAACTCAGAGGGACAGGCAGCATCTCTGGAGAGAAGGAAGGGGTGACGTTTCGGGCTGAGACCCTTCTTCAGACTTAGACAGATTTAAACCAGCATCTGCAGTTCTTTCCTACACCTACAAGGAGAGGTCGGTCAAACTTGGACGGTTTTCCCTGGAACATCAGAGGTTGAGGGGAGACCAGAATATAAAATTATGAGAGACTTAGACAGTATAGATAGTCAGAACCTTTTTCCCAGGGTTGAAATGCTTTAAGGTGAAAGGAGCAAAATTTAAAGGACTGTTTTAGACAGAGAGTGGTGGGACGTCTAAATATTTGAATCTTAATCTTTCTGGCCAAGTATTAATGATAGATTGATGAAAATCAATTTCTAGATTGTTTAGCTGTTGTAGATAACTGTTCATCAGTGGGTTCGAGCCTGAAAACTGTAACGTCCAGGTTCAGGAACAGCTTATTCCCTACAGCCATCAGGTTATTAAGCACTACAACCTCAAATAAGCTCTGAACTACAATAGACTATTATTATTATTATTATTATTATTATTATTATAATTATTATTATTATTAGTTTATTAGCGTGTATAATGATATACAGTGAAAAGCATGATGTTGCATTCTAACCAGTCAGCGGAAAGACTACACATGATTACAATCGTGACAAAGAGACATTAAGTCCTGGATGGCCCTAAACTTTCTAGGATTTAATGAAAAGAAGACAGAGGTGATATTGTTTGGCCCCAATGGCTGCCGTGAACCTCCCCTTGTTGACTTGGGTCCACTGGCATGGTACGTGAAGCCAACAGTTTTAAACCTGGGTTTTAGGATGGACAGTGATTTTAAACTAGATCATCAAATAGGCGCTGTGGTTAAGTCCAGCTTCTTTCACCTAGGGAAGCTGGCAAAGGTGAAGCCCATTCTCGAGCGGCAGCATTTTGAAACAGTAATCCATGCCTTTATCACATCTAGGCTGGATTACTGTAACGCACTCTACTTTGGAGTTGCACGATCTTCACTGGCTCGTCTCCAGTTGGTTCAAAATGCTGCCGCTCGCCTTTTAACTGGAACTCGAAAGAGGGAGCACATAACGCCAATTCTGGCCTCCCTCCACTGGCTCTGAGTTCATTTTAAAATTATTTTATTTGTTTTTAAATCTCTAAATGGGCTCACCCCGCCTTACCTCTCTGAACTGCTCCACCCATACGCTCCTGCCCGGTGCCTCAGGTCAGCTGATCAGCTGCTCCTGGAGGTACCGAGGTCTAAGCGGAAGCTCAGAGGGGATAGAGCCTTCTCTGTTGCTGCTCCGGCACTCTGGAACACCCTGCCGTTGCACATCAGACAGGCCCCCTCACTGTCCATCTTCAAAACCAGTATTAAAACACATTTATATTCCTTGGCTTTTGACACTGCTTGAGACTTTGCTCCTGTTTTTAGTGCTTTTAATGTTTTTAATTTTTATTGTTTTTACTCTTTCGTTTAATGTTTGTATTGTTATGTAATAATTTCTTGTCCATGGTCAGTCATGTTCGGCACTTTGTTGCCACTGTGGTTGTTTTAAAGTGCTCTATAAATAAAGCTATTATTATTATTATTATAATTCTTATTATTCTTATTATTATTATTATTATTTTTTTTTTTTTTTTAAATGACAAAGTAAAATATTGGGTAAATTATCTGGGTCTGTTTACACTTTTTGCTTTTGTAGGAAGCTACTTTGTATCCGTTGTTATAGTAACAATGGTCTTGTATGAAAGGAGACTTACAAGCCGAAACACGTCTGCCATCTGTGGGTCACACGAAGAACAGCAGGAAATGGACAAAGAACAAGGAGTGGAGCAGAAATAGGCCCACAGCCTGCTTTCCATTTAATATGGTTAAGGTTGTCAATGCCAACAGTTCGTTATTCAAGTAGAAACATGGCTGCTTCTCCAATATGCAAGTGACTCTTTTTCCATAGTTGGGTAGCGGCGCCTGCCAGTGCACGCAGATATCGAACCCGGCGTTCGGAAGCCGCGGTCACGTGACTCGGGAGGTACTGTTGTTTTCGCGCGGTTTTTCACGGGCGCGCGTTAGTTCAGCGCTGACCACCGTTGTGGGCAGACGTGTCTGATAAGCCTGTATTGCTGGATATCGAACTTTTGAATAAAGATCTCCAGTAGTTGTTTCTCAGACCACTAAAGTTGACCTATTTCACCCACTGGCTTTTTAGTTGGTGGCTGCCGATTAAGAGTGTGTTTGACTTTATTAACGTATAGAAATAATGTACCGCAGATGCTAGTTTACTAAAAAAAGGCACAAAGTGCTGGAGTACCTCAACAGGTCAGGCAGCATCTCTGGAGAACATGGATAAGTGATGTTTCGGGTCGGAACCCTTCTTCAGACTCAGAAGGATCCCGGTCCAAAACGCCAATTGTCCCCTCGTTACTCCAGCATTTTGTGTTTTGCTCAACAAAATCCGCAATGTGTTTTGCTCAAGAAAACTCTTATGATGGATACTGTTCCTGGAATTTAGATATTGCTATCGAGATAACAGAGAGCTAAAAAGGCTGCTAAGCAAATGGCACAGTGCAAGTTTTGTGCTTGTTTACTTCTAGAGACCATTTGCAGGACCTTGTAGAATGCGACCCTGCTCTCTCCCAGTTCATTATCTATCAGCCCTATGCCCCTTTAGACTTCCCTTCACAATGTATCACAGCATGGTTTGGGAACCGCTCCATCCAAGAACGCAATAAATATCAAAGTTGTGGATGTAGCCCAGACCATTATGCAAACTGATTGACTCCACCTACGTTTCACGCTGCTTCCGCAAGGCCACCAGCATAATCATGGATCAGTCTCACCCCCGGTCACTCCCTCTCCCATTAGGCTAGTGTTCTACGAGAATTTTGCCCGAACAATCTGTGACCCATAGCGCTATGTTTAAAGCCCATAGCCTGTGGCAGTTAACCATCAGGCACTTAAACACTAAACGCTAACCTCAACTGTGAACTTCTGTGGACTGCACCACAAACTATTTATTTGCACTAGTAATGTGGTTATTAATTTATTGATTATATAATATCTGCGTGCATTGTGTTAAGGGCCTGTCCCACTTGGGCGTCATTTACGCAACATCCTAAAATTTGTTTGGCGCGTCGTGACGCTCGCTGAGGCGTGGTGGCGTATGAGGTGGCGCGCGGTAATGCGCGGTGCTTCCCTTTCGCTCCAGGATTTTGGAATGTTCAAAATCCTTGCGCGCCACCTGTGTGACATATCCCCTGCGCACGCTGACTTACTGATGGTGTACGTATAGCACGTGGTGACGCATGGTTACGCACGGTGATGCACGAACATTGCCTATGCTAATTTATTACGCATCACCGTGCGTCAACGTCCGTAACCATGCGTCGCTGCGCACCGCCCGTACGCAATCGTTGCACCATTTGCGTGTCATTTGAGCGCCGCACCACGAGATCACCCGGGTATAAAGCGTGCCGAGCTTTGAAAATTTTTCACTGGGAAAATCCTTGCCACCGAGACTGGCGCTACGTGCCGCGAGATTGTCGTACTGCTAGACGATTTTTGCGCGACTGGCGCACGTCACCCACTGCCGGCCTGTCGCGTAAATGACACGCAAATGACGCCCAAGTGGGACAGGCCCTGTACAGCAAAGATCCTATAGCTGTACAGGCCTGTTGTGCTGCTGCAAGTAAGAATCTCACTGTTCTGTTGTCAGTAGACCATTAGACATAGGAGCACAATTAGGCCATTCGGCCCGTTGAGTGTGCATATGCTGTTGTACATACGACAATTAAATCCGCAGAAGGGTCACGGCCTGAAACATTGCCTTTACATCCTCTCCGGAGAAACCGACTGACCTGCTGAGTTACTCCAGCACTTTGTGGGGTTTTTTTCTGCTAATCAAACACTCTTGACACTCTGGAATTTGGATCTGCATCTCACACAGCGATTCGTGGGAGGGGTTTATTGACATTATTAAAACTCACATGGGGGGTCTAAACTGCTGAACTACAGAGAAGGAAAGCACTTCTTTGTCGGCTGTAGGGAAGATTACAATTGGACGAACGTGTTAGCATTGGGACATTGATTTGAAGCTGTTCGCTATTGATCTGAGGGTGAAAGCAAATGCTTGCCGAGACACTGCAGGATTTCCTCCCCTTGGAGTGAGTGATGAATGGAATACTCCAGTTGCTGGAGGAACTCAGTGCCAGCTGAAGGTTTGGGGGAGAAGCCAGGAGCCTCAGAGAAATGCAGCCATTTAGTACTGAGCTTCATGTTTTCAGCAACCCGGGTGGAGTGTAGAAACACACAGGCACCCCGCAGAATCCCCACCCCCTCCCACAGAGTGTGAAGCCAGCCAGCTCCGTCCGTGCAGGCCGGAGGTCACAGGTCACTGAGCTGAGAGGTGAGGACAGATAACGTCCCTGTTGCCAAGACAACAGTTTCAGACTGCAGAGGTTTGGAGTGAAGGCAGCAACAATTTCTCGAACCCTTGCTTTCCCTCTCTCTCCGTCCCTCCCCCACCCTACTACTCCGACTAGTTTCTCTGTCCTTCTGATTAATTTTACTGATTGTCTGCCTCTTTGTCGCCTGCCCCTCAGCTAACAATGAACCGTTCGACATTTCATTAGCATCGTCTGCTTTGATCTGTCATTTTCGCACCTTGCCCTTCCATATCTCTAGACTCCCTCTCCTCTGACTCTCTTAGCCTGAAGATGAGCCTCGACCCGAAACATCACCCATTCCTTCTCTCCAGAGATGCTGCCTGTCCCGTGAGTGACTCCAGCATTTTGTGTCTATCTTCGGTGTAAACCAGCATCTGCAGTTCCTTTTTACACAATTGATCTTGGTCATCTGGATTTGTTTGTAAGTGTGTGCGAGAGAAGAAAAAATCAAATTATCCAGCTTAAAAACAAAGTGTACTTATGTTCATACTTTTCCAGGCCTATAACATCAGGCTTCATTGATATTGTTTGACTGTAGATTTAACAGTTAATTGCTATCTCTTCCTTTGTGACACTATGGCTAACCTCACGGTTCCATACTTTTGGGAACATAGAACTGTACGGCACAGGCCCTTTGGCCCACAATGTCGGTGCTGAACATGATGCCAAACTAATTTCAAACGCCTACCATAGCCCTCTGTTCTATGCATATCCATGTGCCTATTAGCTAAAAATCTCTTCAACACACCACCATCATGCCTGCCTCCACCACCACCACCACCACTGGCAGTGTGTTCCAGTAACCCACCACTATCTGTGTAAAATGTTTTCCCCGCACATCTCCTTTAAACTTTGCCCCTCTCACCTTAAAGATATGCCCTCTCGTCATTGACATTTCTACCGTAGGAAAAAAGTTCTGACTGTCCGCCCCATTTCTGCTTCTCATAATTTTATATACTTGGCACAGCGGTAGAGTTGCTGCCTTACATGCTGCAGAGACGGGGTTCAATCCTGACCACATGTGCTGTCGGTACGGAGTTTGTATGTTCTCCCTGTGACCGCGTGGGATTTCCCCGGGTGCTCCTGTTTCCTTCCACACTCCAAAAACGTAGAGGATTGCAGGTTAATTGTCTTCAGTATAGATTGTAAATTGTCCCTATTGTGTAGGATAATGATAGTATACGGGGATCGCTGGTCAGCGCGGACTCGGTGGGCTGAAGCGCCTGTTTCTGCACTGTACCTTTAAACTAAACTAAACTAAACTAAACTAAATTAAACTTACAAGAAACCCCTTTGCTTTTTTATTTTAGGCAGCCCACTGCTCATCTATTACAAGCAAAATAATAATGAGTGCAGGGCAGATTGGAGACCAGAATCCTGAAGATGATTCCTGTGAAGCTCTACACAGCCCCAGGAGCAGCCTTGTGAGGTACTCTGATGAATCATTCGCAACTTACACTGGTGAAAACAAGAAGAGTCATCAATCCTACAGTCAGTCTTTTGAATCCTATCAGTCTTTCGATGAGGACTTGGAGCCAGGAACAGGATCAGAAATCTCTGCAATCAAATATGACCTGGAATTTATGTCGCCTGAGATTGTCAAAGCAGGTGAGAAGGAATGCTTTTGTTTTTACAAAGATGCTTCTTTTATAGAACAGCACAGAAACAGTCCCATCGGCCCACAATGTCCATGCCAAATATGATGTCAAGATAAACTAATCCCCTCTGCCTGCATGTGATACATAACCTTCATTCCATGCATATCCATGTGCCTCATATGCCTCATATGCCACTATCATATCCTCAGCAATGGGTTCAAAGCAAAGATTGTTAACTTTTGTTATGTTTCTTGTCCGATTGTGTTCCTCTTTCTTAGTATTGTTTGATAATCCTTTCCACTCGGCCATTTAATTTCATGTTTTATGTATCTTGTGTTTCTATGACTGTTGGCAGATCAATTTCCCTCCTGGAATAAATAAACTTCAATCGTATCGTATTGACATCTGAAAAAAAAAGTATGGATATCGGGTGAAGCTAGTTATATGCCCAACTAGAACAATACCTTTCTTGGCCGGTCTGCTCTAAATTATTGCCCGAGTTTGCATTTTTCTAGATAGAAAATCAGCTCTCAGCTACATGTTTAATCTTTCAGTCTCAATAATAGACTAGCCTGGCTGTTCAGGTTTATTATTGTCACGTGTTCCAAGGTGCAGTGAAAAGCTTTACTTTGCTTTGTCAAATAATACTGTGTATAAATGCAATCAAGCCAGACTCAAGTGCAGTAGGTAGAACATTGAGAAAGATACAGAGTGCAGCTACAGGTCTCAGCATTAGAAACATAGAAACATAGAAACATAGAAAATAGGTGCAGGAGGAGGCCATTTGGCCCTTCGAGCCAGCACCGCCATTCCTTGTGATCATCCCCAATCAATAACCCGTGCCTGCCTCCTCCCCATATCCCTTGATTCCACTAGCCCCTAGAGCTCTATCTAACTCTCTCTTAAATCCATCCAGTGACTTGGCCTCCACTGCCCAATGTGGCAGGGAATTCCACAAATTCACAACTCCCTGGGTGAAAAAGTTTTTTTCTCACTTCAGTCTTAAATGGCCTCCCCTTTATTCTAAGACTGTGGCCCCTGGTTCTGGACTCGCTCAACATCGGGGAAAATATTTCCTGCATCTAGCTTGCCCAGTCCTTTTATAATTTTATACGTTTCTGTAAGACCCCACCCACTCACCCTTCTAAACTCCAGTGAATACAAGCCTAGTCTATTCAATCTTTCCCCATATGACAGTCCTGCCATCCCAGGGATTAATCCCGTTTACCTACGCTGCACTGCCTCAATCACAAGGATGTCCTTCCTCAAATTAGGAGACCAAAACTGTACACAATACACCAGATGTGGTCTCACCAGAGCCCTATACAACTGCAGAAGAACCTCTTTACTACTATACCGAAATCCTCTTGTTATGAAGGCCAACATTCCATTAGCTTTCTTCACTGCCTGCTCTACCTGCACGCCAACTTTCAGTGACAGGTGTACAAGGACACCCAGGTCTCGCTGCGCCTCCCCCTTACCTAACCTAACCCCATTGAGATAATAACCTGCCCCCTTGTTTTTGCCACCAAAATGGATAACCTCACATTTATCTATATTATACTGCATCTGCCAAGCATCTGCCCACTCACTTAACCCTTCGAGGTCACCCTGCAACCTCCTAACATCCTCTTCACAATTCACACTGTCGCCCAGCTTTGTGTCATCCGCAAACTTGCTTGTGTTGCTCCTAATTCCCTCTTCCAAATCATTAATATATATGGTAAACAGTTGCGGCCCCAACATCGAGCCTTGCAGCACTCCACTCGCCACTGCCTGCCATTCTGAAAAGGCACATTCACTCCTACTCTTTGCTTCCTGTCTGCCGACCAATTTTCTATCCATGTTAACACCCTACCCCCAATACCATGTGCTCTAATTTTAGTCACTAGTCTCCCGTGATGGACCTTATCAAAGGCTAGATACACTATATCCACTGGCTCCCCTTCATCCATTTTACTTATCCTCAAAAAATTCCAGAAGATTAGTCAAGCTTGATTTTCCTTTCATAAATCCATGCTGACTTGGATTGTGGAGTATCAATCCTAGAGGTAATGTCCAATGTCCACAATGGGGTTGAGGGTTAGTCTGTCCATTGTAGATTGAAGCACTGCAAACTTTCCTGTTTCCAATCACTCTGTCAGATTTGGAAGATAATTAGATTTTTAGGACACCTGATGCCATTAAATTCGGGGCAACTCAGATTTGCACAATAGGACTTCAAAGTGCGTTAAGCCTGTATCAAAAATAAGTCTATATTTGTTATTGCGATCAATATGGCAGGTGGTGTATTTCCCACTGTTAATCGGTGATCAGTGCATGGTTTTATTTCCAGCTAGAACAGTGTACTTTCTATTATTAACACAGTTTGCACTGAGGTGCACCAGTTTTCCTTAAAAAATGTATGCAGAGGGAATTTATTCTCCTGAACTTCCTTTATCAAAGTCAAATTGCACAATGCACAAGGTGATAAGCAGAATATTTACACACTAATAAGTTTCACGTGTCTTCACTCCGAGTTCAGCCTTCCAGATCTGTAGCTAAACCAATTACTCACTGTCACCATCAGAGTGTTTCTACATCATCTTCAAATTTCAATCATTGCAATGGCTACACGCCCTCACCTTGAACCCCTCCCTTTCCCAACAGTTGGCAACATCATTAAGTTGAGCCTCCGTCAGAATACCCTGGTAAATATGTATGACATTGTGGAGCAATTAAGTTCTGGTAAATTTCATGTTCATAGGAGCAGTAGGATATTTTGCCCATTGAATTTACTCCGCCATTCAATCATGGCTGATCTATCTATCTTTCCTCTCAATCCCATTCTCCTGCCTTCTCTCTATAACCCTTGACACCCTTCCTAATCAAGAATCTGTCAATCTCCATCTAAGAAATGCCCAATGACAGGGCCTCCACAACTGGCTGTGGCAATGAATTCCACAGACTCACCACCCTCTGACTAAATTGTATTGTATTGTATTGTATTGTATTCAAATTTATTGTCATTGTCTCAATTAGAGACAACGAAATGAATTTCCCTTTACAGTCAGTATCATAAAAATAAATAAATAATAAATATTAAAACATATTAAAAAAATAAAATAGAAATTAAAAAAAAAGCACAAACACAGAAAGTCCACGACGCAACACAACACAGTGGCACCAAGGTGAGGAAGGCACCATTGTCCAGCCAGCCTCCCCTCCGATCTTCCCAGATGTTCATCCGTGGTCGGGGACTTCCGAGCACCCGCAGTCGCCGCACCGGGCGGCCCGATGTTCAGGCCCTCACGCCGGGCTGGTGGAACGCCGACGCCGATCCCCGACGGTGAGCATCCTCCTCCTCAGCGGCCCGGACCTCCTGATCAGCCGCCTCCCGCTGCCGGAGTCTGCAGCTCCCGAGTCCGCAGGCTGAGCCGGGCAGAGTCGCAGGACCCCGCGTTGTTAGTCAGCACCGCCCGCGTTGGGAGCTCCGCAAACCGCAGCTCCATGATGTCGGTGCAGCAGGTCCAGCACTCTGGGCTCCAGACGGCAACCCCCGGTAAGGCATCGCCAGCCCCGCGATGTATCAGCGCTGTCCCGCCGCTGCTGGAGCTCCGGTCGATCCCAGCAGGAAAGGCCACGCCAATCCAGGTAGGTAGGCCGCTGGGGGGGGGGGGGGGCGAGGACGCGACTCGAATAATAGTCGCGTCCTCACCAGGAAGCGGCTGAAGGACGGTATCCCCCGCACCGTGCCCTCTTCCCCCACATAAAGACATTAAAAAAATCATAAAAAACACATACTTCGGAGTCACGTGAGTGACTACGTGAAAATTTCAAAGCTCTGTGATTTCAAACCGTGTAACAGCTATTATTACACCACTGCCGAAGTCTTTGAGGGAGGAAGTGTGTTATCGTAATCAACCAATGAATCTGTTTATAGAAAAACACAATGGTATTTTTACAATAACAATGAAGAAATTTAAATGCTCCCCTGGGCTAATTTAAATATTTGCAGATTGGAATCTTTCCTGCAAATAAAAAACAGGTTTTGTCAACAGTTTATAATAAATTCTTTCTCTGAACGTTTTACCCCCACCATTCTGCTGTAGCCAGGATGTGGTTTATAGGCACGTCCATTCTTTTGCCGTTGACGTGGAAGCTTGTCCTGTGGAATGAAAACTTTGTACATGTTAGTTTTATCCCAGGAGCTTTAGTACCTGCTTGAGCCATCCCAAAAAAGGCTCGTTACCCGACCACAAGGTTATTTGTGACCAACCCACAAGGCTTTTCATCTCCCTCGAATATTTAGGTTGTGTCTATGTAAGGTAATAGGGTCATGGCACATTACCGTGTTTTCTGGCGGGTAAGCCCGGATTTTATGACTGGATAAGGTGTTCCTGGTCTGGTTTGACCATTCCCTGGACAATGATAGAGATCTGGTCTGAAGCTATGAGCATGGTGTCCAGTTGCAATAGGAGTAGTGACTGGACCCTCTGTGCTGCTCCGAGTGCCCTCAACATATGTGTTTAGAGCATAGATGGTTCAGGTTGAGGGATCTGGCTGGTGGGTATCCCCTGAGGTATGGTAGTACCACTGTGACATCCCATATATGGGTGTACCTGGTCTAGGGGTTTAGAGTTGTAATACCCTTCAAAGATTTACCACCAGCCAGTGTGACCCCATGGCCTGTTGTCCTGTAGCTGTTTTGAAAAAACAGGCAGGGCAATTCTAGCTGTGTTGATGGTACTGTAGCCGAATCCTTCATCATGATGAAGGTTCACCAGGAATTCCAGTTCGTAGTAACTGTATCGGTTGAGTAGGTTATCCCTGTATCCTTGCAGTACTTCTCTTGATGCTGGACAAGTGCTGTAGTCCAGTGGATGTTCAGAAGGATGCTGACATGGTGTCGACGGTTCGGTATAACAATCCCAGTCCCAGATGTGGCTTGTGCAGAATCTGCAACCCAGGAGCTTGAATTTCCCATGGCACAGATGACTTGTGCCCGGCTCCGAGTGTTAATAATTCTGGGTTACTGGGAAATACCATCGAAGTTTCAACAACCATGTCATGGCGTATTGGGAACCATGGCTGCGTAAGTCCGTCAGGTACTATCAAATACCTGAAGCAGAGTCCTTTTGTACTGTGCGTAGTCCTCGATTGATGAGGCAGAAGGGAAGAAATACATAGAAATAATTTCACCAATCCAGCGCGAACGCATTTGCTGCCCCTGGGTCTGGTTCCCACGCGACATACATAGGACATCCCCAAACACCTGGTGATTTAGCGTTGATGCAGATAATCGATATCAGATTCAGATTGAATTTTAATTGTCATTGTCAGTGTACAGTACAGAGACAACGAAATGCATTAATATCTGGCGTGTCATATAGCTTGATAGTTTTATTAAAACTTTTTTATAAAAAACATCTAATCGATGTTGTCATTAAATTTATGTGACCTGGTGTCTGTCACTGTATTTTGCTTGTTGCTGAGTTTCTCCAGCCTTTTTGTGTAACCACTGTATTTTGCTTACCTGGCAGGTAAGTTGCTGATAGTCAAATACATCTTTGGACACACCATTGCCAAATTGTTTTGACCAACTTGTCGCATGATACCGACTTTATGCCGCCCATATGGTTAATGTAGGCCACCACCGTAGTGTAGTCTATTTATAACCGTACATGCAAGTGCTTTAAATCCATAAAATTCACCCAAACATTTTTAGATAATTAATGCCCAGTATAAGTGGTAACCCCACCACTGTCTTTCTGATATTACTTCAGTGGGTAACTTCATGAGACGCTCAATGACAACCTATATGTCGTTTTTGATACTAAGGTCCGAATCATGTAGACAGAAATGCTACCATTTTCCCAATTACTCTGTTACTTGTCGAGTAGTTGGTAGTTTGTTGACCATTAATTTGTTGCTTGTTTGTGCCAATTCAACTATGTTGTCTCTTGGCAACATTATAGTCACGTGGACTGAATTAATATGAAACCCAAGATAGTCCAGGAAAGAGCTCTATATTCTGGTAGGAACCAGACCCACCTACCTCCATGGTTATTGGCGGTTTTGTCTTTTCTGTTTTCTGAGTGCTTTGTTCTGACGACGTGCTGGCGACGTTGGGGGGAGGCGCATTTTCCAGGGGGTCCGCGGCGGGCCCTGATCTAAAAGATCTTTGGGGATAATGCGGCCCCAAGCGTTCACCAGTCCCATATTCTAGACGTCGACTGGTGGATGCCGTGGGGTGCTGCTGCTTGGGTATCGGAGGTCGTGGTTTGCTCGTCCCGGGGCCTGCCCTCATGATGCCGAAGGTTTTTGATGCCTCTTCCATCTCCTTCAGCTTTTTGTTCAGATCTCTCCCAAATAGCAGTGAGTCTGCCTCCGCAGCTGGGGCTTTACTCAAGCCTGCAAATTTTGAGATTGAGGGCAGGTCTTATATTTCCCTCCGGAGATTGTTTAGTTCGAATTGTGTGGTACACCTTAATACCAGCACTTCCTGCTGGTATGTATTCATCTTCGTTGTCTCCACAGAACGAGCATAGGCTGTGATAGCTGACGTCAGGAGCCTTCGGATCCGCTGTAGCTTGAGTTTTTATGCCCGCATAAGGGCCCCCACATTTTCCCAGATTTTGCTGTTGAGGCTTTTTTCCCTTAAGGGCCTCACAGTTCTCTGGTGCTGTATATTCTTGCAGCACCTCGGCGAGCACCTTCTTCAGTAGAGGTTTGTTGGATAGGTGATTAATACTGGCTGCCATTTTTTGGCTCCAGCGGTGCTCCAGCCCGTGGGGTTGCTACGAAGCGGTCCACCACACCCAACAGCTGTTCCTGATCCTGCACCCCATGCATACTCCCGATTTCGTCCGCCTGCCCCATTTCCAGACCAGCCCTGCCCTGGTCACCAATGCTAGCCTCCTGCTCCAGCCCGTGGTATGAGGTAGCAAAGGGCAGTGCCTGACACGACACTATGGAGGAGGTACCTGTCCTGTCTCGCCGGGAGCGCTGCTGTTCCCGGTGGACCATCTCCTCCAGGAGCTGCTAAATGCAGCTCAGGCGGCTGTCTCTCTTCTGCTTTGGTGGAGACATGTCCCCCTCCGACGAATCGGAGACGACCGGCCGTTTGGCTTCCTGGCCGCTTTCCCAGTCCGCCGTGCAGGCTCTGGCGAGACTGGGCTTGGCTCGGTCTCAGGGATAGCGAAACCGCTCTGAGAGCGACGCTGCCGCCGGTTGCTGCCCCGCTGGTAGAGTTGGAGCGGGGCAGTTTTTCTTTGAGAGTTTTCTGCGTTGTGTTCCTGAAACCTGCAAAAAACACAACTGCAACTCACCTCTCCAATGCCCAAGAGCCGCTCCTGCAGCTCAGGCGGCTGTCTCTCCCCCTCCTGGGTGGAGAGACGTCCCCGTCCGATGTCGGCACCACCGGCCGGTTTTGCATACATCCAGCCCGCTGCTCAGGCGCTAGCGGGCTGGGCTCGGTCGCGGTGTCGGGTTAGCGGACCGCCCGCTAAGCGGTCCTACCGCCTGTTGCTGCCCCGCAATGAGACGTTCCTCCGTCGAGCGGGCAGGTGCAGCGTTTTCCCCAGCCCGCTGCTGAAGTGCTGACGGGCTTGGTGCAGTGTCGGGAGCGGGGCGCTGGTTAGCGGTCCTGCCGCGGTGCGCTCTCTCTCTCTCCCTGGGCTCCTGCACTCGGGCTGCTGTTAGAGTGCAGCGCACTCCACGCCAACACTGCGTAGTGGGTCCCCCTTCATCGGCTCCGAATGGTCGGAAGCCTCCGCCCGCCCGCCTGCCTGCCTTCACCTGGCCAGCTACTCGAGGGGCGAGCGAGGACTGAGGGGAACCTCCAACGCAGTGCAAGCGCCGTCTTCCCGTTGTCGCCCCTGTGGAGTGGTACCGGCACCGGCACAGCTCCCAGTCCATGGTCCGCCGTGTGTGCGGTCCTGGTGGCGTCTTTCCCCCCCCTCCCGCGAACGGAACACTCCTTCCCCGGAGTCCAAGGGGGCCGCTTGCATGCCCTACGGGGAACAAGCAGACGCGAGGGGCTGTTAAAATAAAGGTAAGTACTTACCTAAAGCTTAGTTTTTCTGGTTGTTGCGGGAGCCCTGTCTCCCGCCTGCCGCTGTTGCCTGCTGAAACGTAATGCCGCACATGCGTCCTGAGGCGGGTTCTTCACGTAGTCACTCACGTGACTCCGAAGTAAAATTACTGCCTTTTCCACATTTTTTTGCCTGTCGTGTAAGTTCATGTAGCATTCAGTGTTACGCAAGTATCAACTGAACTTTACAAACTAATAATTTGCTCTTGTTGTTGTCGATGCTGAACATGATGCCAAGATAAACTAATCTCAAATGCCTACCATATCCCTCTGTACCATGGATATCCATCAAAACATAAACGCCACCATCTTATCTGCATCCATCATCAACCCTGGAAGTGCGTTCCAGGAATCCATCACCCTCTGTGTAAAAAAATGTGCCCCGCACATCGTCTTTAAGCTTTACCTCTCTCACTTTAAATGTATACCTTTAGTCAAGGACATTTCTACCCGAGGAAAAAGGTTCTGACTGTCCACGTAATTGGATGAGTGCTAGTTTTTAACTGTGATCGTAACAATGCTCTTGGAAATAATTATCTGCAGATTGTAGGTATTCATACCACATTTTGACAATTTAGGTAATAGAAATTTGTTTTATGGGATTTGCAAATTATTACTAACAAATCTAAGATGGAATAAAAATTTATTTTTATGAATTTGATGTGAAAATAAAGTAATCTCATCAGGCAAGAGGTACAGAGGTGTGAAAACGCACACCTCCAGATTCAAAAACAGTTTCTTCCCAGCTGTGATCAGGCAACTGACTCATCCTATCAACTACGAGGGAGAGGTCCTGAGCCACCATCCACCTCATTGGTGACGCACAGACTGTCTAAATTGGACTGTACTGGATCTTATCTTGCACTAAACATTATTCCCTTTATTATGTATCTATCTATACACTGAGAATGGCCTGATTAAATCGTCTTTCTGCTGACTTCAGCACGCAACAAAAGCTTTTCACTGTACCTTGGTACATGTGACAATAAACTAAACTGCATCAGTGGAAAGAAATTGGGACTTATATTCCGCCCTACCAATGAGAACAATATTTGGATTGGGTCAGTGGTATCAGTCACAAGAGAGAAGGTGGAATGAGAGAGAGAGAGAAAGAGAGAGAGAGCAGAAAAGAACACCGACGTAAGCGGAGGAACATAAATATAGACGTTACAAATGTATTGGGAAATTATGACAGATAACACACTTAAGATATAAGATAGAATGAGCAAGAAGCAGTCACATGCAGGAACAGAGAGAGAGATAGAGAACCATAGTTCTACAGATATCAACCTTGTTTGTAGATGAAGTGGTGCAGTTTGGATGTTGCTTGGTTTCAGTTATCAGAGGATGGGGCTGAGAGGGGTTTGGCTGTATCTGCTCTGATGCTCATAGTGAGGAGTAAAGGGGGAAGAAGACATCTCCTACATCTTCTTAGATCCCCCTCGGTCGTGGCTGACCATGGGTGTCTCCAGGGTGCTATTCCCTATATGGAGGACGCCTGTGCGTGACTTTGTTTAACTTGGGGAGTCTGGTGCACAGACAGCCACCCCACGGTCCTTGACAGATCTGGGTCAGGATCCAGTGGCATGGAGTCCAAGACGACCGGAGACCACTTTTCTGCTGCAGCCTTCATCCGCCTTCCCAGCTGTTGTGATGCTCCACTAAGGTCAGCCATCGTCCTCCGCCTGTTCCACCGTTGAGGTCTTGGTTGGATTCCTCTTTGTCAGAGACCTCCCCCTCGACCGTACCACCATGGGTGGCCCTATCAAGAGCATCGCGCATCGCTCTCAGGATCTCAGGTCCACACAACCTTCTCCACCACGACAAGGTGACAATCCACAGAGAAGTAAGGGTCATAGAATGATGAGAGACCTCACACAATTAAGGAAGCCCTGCAGAAAATTAGATAGAATTAATACAAATTATAACATTGAAACTAGTAATTTGATATAACTTAGCAGGACAGGCAGCATCTCTGGAGAGAAGGAATAGATGAGGTTTCGGGTTGAGACCCTTCTTCAGATGTCTGAAGGGTTTCGACCTGAAATGTCACCAATTCCTTCTCACCGGAGATACTGCCTGTCCCACTGAGTTCCTCCAGCTTCTTGTTTCCACCTTTGGTTGAAACCAGCATCGGCAATTCCTTCCTACACAATTTGACATAACTTGTATTTTCTAGTGGTTCTGCCAACTTCCATTCAAATTCATCTCACCCATTTTGCATATCTCCCTGGTGTGACCACTCACTTTTTCTTATAGAATCAGGGTAGGATCTGTCGATATGATAGAGGAACTCAGCGGATGAGACAGCAAATGTGGAGGGAAATTGCCAGTCAATGAAGAAGGGTCCTGACCCGAAACGTCATCTATCCTTTATCTTCAGAGATGAACGAATGAATGACACTTTATTGTCACATGTCACGTCACGGGGATATTCTTTGTTTTGCATACCCAAGGTATGCAAAGAGTCACCACATAAAGGGCACCAAACAAAATTACAAAATATTCCATTTTGCACAAACCCATTAACACATTACATTGTGGTCCTCCTTAGTCCTCAGCGCCTCCCCCACATGCCGGGTCCCCCTTTGTTCTCTCATTCTTGACCACGACTACTGTCCCGATCTGCTGTTGGTGAGATAGTAGCTGACCCACTGAGTCACGCCAGCACTTGGTGACAATGTTTTAGTTTTGGTCTTTTTTTTTGTTCCAGCCTCCAACATCTGCAGTTTCTTGCACTTCTTAGGGATTGTTGATGGTTGGAGGCGGTATGTTTACAACCACATTGTTGGGAGGCAGTCGGACTTTAGAATCTGAGGAAGGAAAGAAGTACTTTTATTTTAAGATGGTGAAAGAGATTTTTTCTCCATTTCCTGTAAAACCCGCTGCTTGTTTGGTACCATCTTTCATGCTTCTGGAGCCAGAATATAAAGGCAAGTCTCCAAGCATCTCTTTCTTTTTAATCTATTACCAATTTATTGCCTTATTTTCCTTGTCACTTGTCTTTTACCAGAAGGTAGCAGGATTTGACATGCACGTTGATACGAAAGGATCCTATTTACCACTAGTCCAATGAATGTGTACAAATTGGGTTGACAAGAACGTAGGTTGAAAAGGAACTTGTGTGCGTCTCACTTAGCTGCACGCTGCTCTTCCGCTTTAGTCAGATAAGGTGACGATTATTCAATGTTTTACACAAAGACTTACACAAGACTGTACGGAGTTTGTACGTTCTCCCCGTGACCTGCGTGGGTTTTCTCCGAGATCTTCGGTTTCCTCCCACACTTCCAAAGACGTACAGGTAGGTAGGTTAATTGGTTTGGTAAATGTAAAAATTATTTCTCGTGTGTATAGGATAGTGTTGCCATGCGGTGATCGCTGGTCGGAGCGGACCCGGTGGACCTGGAGGAGCCTGTTAACCATATAACCATATATGCTTGTTTCCCCGCTGTATCTCTAAACTAAACTAAAACAAAAACTTCCTTGACACTGAACTCTTCTCTCAATTGTCGAAATTGTTTTGACATGCTTGGCCTTCAAAAGGCCTTATTTCCATCACATCAGCCCAGCAGGAAGAATCTGAGATGCAGATTATTCTCTCATATCTAAACCTGTCTGACCCATTTCGCAGCTTCTCCTTCCACTCCTTCACTGCCTGTCCCAGTGAGATACCCCGGCATTTTGTGTCTAACCTTGATTTTAACCAGCGACTGCAGCTCTTTCCTACTCACAATGCAAGACATCACCCGTGTCCCGTTTTGTGACTGTTCTGTAGGGAAATGTGTCGAACATCGTCACGGCGTGATCAGTGAGATGAATGGCCAGCGAAGCTTTTTGTGATGGAGTTGATTGAGTAAGGATTTGTTAACCAATGTCGGAGAAAGCTTCTTGTGTCTCATTTAGAATGACACTGAGTTGACAGTAGAAGATATCACTGTCTTCCAAGTACTGAAGATGCAGAAGGAACGAGCAGCAGATTACATCAACATTTAGTGCTGTCCAATAGTGGTGATAACTATCTTGCATGCTTCCATGAAAACCCTTTGACCAAATATTTTTTTTAATTCCCATTTACTTATCATAGAATCATAGAGTGATACAGTATAGGAAACAGGCCCTTCAGCCCAATTTACCCACACTGACCATCATGCCCTATCTACACTAGACCCACCTGCCCTGTTTGGCCCATTTCCCTCTAACCGATCCCATTCATGTACCTGTGCAAATGTTTCTTAAATGTTGCAATAGTACCTGCTTCAAATACCTCCTCTGGCAGCTCGTTCCATACACTCAAGAGGTCCCATCTACACTAGTCCCACCTGCCCGTGTTTGGCCCAGGCCTCTCTGCACCTTTCCTATCCATGTATCTGTCCAAATGCATTTTTAAATATTGTTATAGGACCCAGTGGCAGACTGGGTCTAAAAATATTGGTTGTCAGGAGACAAAGGGGGCCCACCCACAACTACAATTCTATCATTTAACAGAGGCCCACTTGCCATCACTTGCTATCACTTCATCAGGGGCCCACTTGCCATCGGGCAAGCTGACACCCTGGCCAGTCCGCCACTCAACTGGCCAGTACCTGCCTCAACTGCCTCCTCTGGCAGCTCATCCCCTTCACCGCTGAGTTCCTTGCATCCTTGAATTCCTCATCCACCGGGTGGCGCTGTACGATGGCAGCCTCGCCAACAGTCTATCGCGTCCTTGTTATCTTTTGTTGTTTTTGGTCTGTTGTTAAATGTATGTTTTAGTGTATCTTTAGTTTTGTATTGTGTGGGGAGGGGGGGGTGGGGGAAACTTTTTTAAATCTCTTTCCTCGATGGAGACGCGACTTTTCCTGTATCGTATCTCTGTCCGCTCTGCGGCCTAACATCGTGGAGCTTGCGGTCCCTTTGTCAGGGATCGACTTTGGGAGCATCAACCGCGCGAGCCTGCGGACTTAACATCGTGGAGCTCGCAGCCGCTTGGTTAGGGATCAACTTTGGGAGCTCCAACCGCAGGAACTTCGACCGTCCCGATCGCGGGAGCTTCAAACGCCCCAATGCGGGGGCTTTGATTGCCGGCTGCGGGAGCTTCAATCGCCCCAACTGCGGATGGTTCGACTACCCCGACTGTGGGAGAAAAGAAGGGAAGATGATAATACATTTTTGCCTTCCATCACAGCGCGGTGGATGTATATGTTCATTGTTATGTAGTTGTATGTCTTGTTGCTTTTTTGGTATGACCGTAAGGCAAATCAAATTCCTTGTATGTTTTTACATACTTGGCTAATAAATTAATTACAAATACAATTACAATCACAATCCTCGCTTCAGGCATATGGGACTTTGTATCCCAAGTACAGGGACTATCAGAAATCATTTGAAAGCTGGAAACATACAAATTGTTTATGACTCTGGTAATGCCAACTCTGGAAAGAATTAACACATTATTTTGAATTCAGGGTATCAGATAAACTGCTTCCAAAAGTACATTTTTTCTCATTTTTGTTTGCTTTTACTCTCCAAAGATATCAATTCCAATTGAATGCATGATCACACAATGTCAAGAAGCTTCAGATATCGCATTGGAAAGACAGCCCAACCATAGTTTGCAATAAAACCGCGTCTGCAAATGTCTCTCGTCAATATTGGTATTGGTTTATTATTGAGATGTGAACTGAGGTGCAGTGAAAAACTTTTGTTTGCATGCTTTCCAATTAAATCGGTTTATACTATACAAGGATACAATCACGCCATACGCAAATACCACAGGTAGAACAAAGGGAACATTTGCAGAGTGCAGAATATTGATCTTTAGCAATGAAGTTACTCGCCCAATGTCCACAATGAGGAAGATTGAAAGATTAGGACTATGCCTTAGTTTATGGGCGGACTGTTCAGATGTTGGATAACAGTGGAAGTAGCTGTTCCTGAGTCTGGTTCATATTCACAAATGAACATTGGATCATTTCTACATTTGCCTATGCAGGTGTTGAGGGGAATCGTACTGCTCCCTACAGTTGCATGGTTGAAATCAAAGATCCTATAGCTATAGGATCTTTGGTTGAAATCATCTCACTCAATGTGGATGGGGAACTGAGCAATAAAGTTGTATCTGGCGAGTCTAGCATGAGTAAAAAACTGGCCCCACCTGAGTCACTGTCAACACCGAACTGGGAGCTAACAGGTTTGCTTTAACAGTGATTTGGGTGAAACTGGGTTGTGACTCACTGGAAATTGAAGGTAAGAACTCCGGCCCTGTGCCACAGCCAGGACAATGGGCCTTTATATCAAAGATCAGACTCCATATTGTTAACAACGTTGGACTTGAATCCCACAAAAGTTGCGCTGGAAACATGACGATTCTTGTGCACGACATCAGTATAATCTACCATTCTGACACTCCTGTACTTAAATAGCACTCTGCATTTACAAACTGGGACTCGAAGATGGCGCTACTACTGCTATACGCTTGTACTGTATCTGAGATGCTTAATCTAAGATGATCGTAAGTGCTTATGTATAGTGATGTTTGTACTGTACTGTATACAGAAATTAATTTCACAGTAGCTCGGTACATCTGTAAAGTGCCTTTGAATCATTGAACCATGATTGCGCCTATGCATAGTAAGATTTTTTTTAACTGAACTATATGCAAAAAAAGGGATTTGGCTGTGTGCCTAGGTGCATGCGACATTAAAATACCATTGAATCCATAAAGCTGAGCAAAGAGAGGCACGAACAAAGGGATGAAACAGCAAATGATAAACACGGCCTTCTACTTCATTTTCATTAATTCCAAACATATCCCAGGGTACTGAGTGTCTGCTTTCAAGAAGCAGCTTCTCATTAGCTGGGATAGCCATTGACGCAGAGATGAATGAGCTACGAATGTTAATTCGCCATCCCATTCCCCCAGGCTTATTAATCCTTGTAAATTGGTTCCTTATGTTATCAACACTCGCAAACTAACTGCCAGTCAAAAAATGTAGGGAAGAGAAACAAAATGATCACCTTCATTCATTTTTCCAATTTCCTCTCCCGTACACCCGCCTGGACTCCTCTTGGGGCTCTTTGATGTGTCTGTAAATGTCTATTCCATGGTGAAGTGACTATTCCCTCTGCGAGCGTTTAGGTAGTGGGATCAATAATACAGATTCTGAGCTGAAATCTTTGTAGTGCTTTTACTATTGGGACCCCTTTTATTAAGTACAAAAACTTGGGGCTTTCTGAGGCTGATGTGTTTTCTTTTAACTCAGTGATGTGGCCGTGAAGAGTACAGGGGGCTGTAATTTTAGTTTAGAGATGCAGCGCAGAATCAGACCATCGATCCCCGCACATTAACGCACATTAACACTACACCCAATAGGGACAATTTTTACATTTTTACCAAGCCAATTAACCTACAAACCTGCACGAGTGTGGGAAGAAACTGAAATTCTCGTAGAAAACCCACGCAGGTGACAATAGACAATAGGTGCAGGAGTAGGCCATTCGGCCCTTCGAGCCAGCACCGCCATACAATGTGATCATGGCTGATCATCCCCAATCAGTACCCCATTTCTGCCTTCTCCCCATATCCCCTGACTCCGCTATTTTTAGAGCCCTATCTAGCTCTCTCTTGAAAGCATCCAGAGAACCCGCCTCCACTGCCCTCTGAGGCAGAGAATTCCACATACTCACCACTCTCTGTGAGAAAAAGTCTCCGTTCTAAATGGCTTACTCCTTATTCTTAACCTGTGGCCCCTGGTTCTGGACTCCCCCAACATCGGGAACATGTTTCCTGCCTCTAGCGTGTCCAAACCCTTAACAATCTTATATGCTTTAGGTCACGGGGAGAATGTACAAACTCCGTATAGCGCTCAGGATCGAACCCGTGGATGTGTAGGATAGTGTTAATGTGTGGAGGTCGCTGGATGGTGTAGTCTCAATGGGCCGAAGGGCCAATGTTTCTATGCTGTATCACTAAATTAAACTAACTAATTCACATTACCTCTTGTGCCTTGGGATGTCAGGAAGTGGTCACTTGCTACACGATAGGCAGCCTCTGACCGGATCGTGATGACATAGTGCATATGTGACTGATTCAATCAAGCTACTGGTGATCCCCAAGGTAGTGAATGCAGGGGACATGGACATGGCAATGGTAATGTCATTGAACATCAAGAGTAGGTGTTGTTGAAGATAACCATTGACTGGTACTTTTGTGGCAACAATGGTGCTTGCCTGAATGTTGGCTAGATTGCACAGAGAGCTATAACTACTACTGGACATGGCTATCTTTGACTCCATCAACTGGGAGGGACCTTCAAACTTGTTCCCTGCAAATCCTTGTCTCTATTGTTTGCTGGTTTCATTATGGCATGCCAGCCACACTCCGAACAAATGGGTGTACCCATTTTTCATCCAGGTAGTGGTTCAAGTCTGGAATGCACTGCCTGAGGAGGTGGTGGCGGCATTTCATCCTATTAATACATTTACAGTGTATTTCGATGACCACTTGAATTGCCATGGCATAATAGGCTATGGAGCAAGCGCTGGTAAATGGGATTAGTATAGGTAGATCAGTTAGTGTAGACATTGTTTAGTTTAGTTTCATTGTCATGAAAAACATGGACAGATATAAGGTCACCAGTGATAGGAGTAGAATTCGGCCATTCGGCCCATCAATTATACTCCGCCTTTCAATCAAGGCTGATCTATCTCTCCTTCTTAACCCCATTCTCCTGCCTTCTCCCCAAAACCTCTGACACCTGTACTAATCAAAAATCTACCATGGATCAGAAGGATTTAGAATGAAAATAATTTAATTGTTGTCACTTGATAGAGGTACAGTGGAAAACTTTTTGTTGCAGACTGTCCAGTCAGCAAAAAGACTATACATGCTAACAATCGTGCTGTCCACAGCGTATAGATACAGGATAAAGGGTATGACTTTATTGGGGGGTTTGTTTCTGTGAAGCACCAGAAATCTAATAAGACCTCACGATAAAGAATAACCTTTGTTTGTCAATTTTATATTGCAAATCTTTAAAAATAATAATTTAAAATGTATTCATATCCTTAGAAACAAAAGAAGAATTTTCACATTGTGAGGACTCTGAAGGCATTCTAGCAAGAGAAAAGCTTATAGAAAAATTCCTTGAGATACTGAACTGTAACAGATTTGTTTCTACTCCATATCATCAAAAGGGAAAATACACAGTATCCCGCAGAGGTAAGTCATCCGGCAAAAAATATTCAAACATATAATTTAAAATTGCTTTGGTAATATGATGTTAGTCAACATATTATTTGGCAAAAAAACAACCTGTTTCGTTTAGTTTAGAGATACAGCACGGAGACAGGCCCTTCAGCCCACCGGATCCACATCGACTGGCAATGCCAGCACATTAACACAACCCTGCACACACTAGGGACAATTTAACATTTATACCAAGCCAATTGACCTTCAAACCTGTACATCTTTGAAGTGTGGGAGAGAACCGAAGACCTCGGAGAAAACCCACGCAGGTCACGGGGAAAACGTACAAACTCTGTACAGACAAGCGCCCCTAGTCAGGTTCGGACACTGGGCTCTGGTGCTGTAGTGCAGCAGCCCCACTGCTATGCCACCACGTCGCCTCTTATCACTCAGTTTTCTCAGCTTTCACTTGGAGAGAAGGGATTGTGCTTGAAAAAAAAATGTATATCAATGGGAGGGGGGAAGAACAATGGACAATGGAGGACCCAGCGTGGGGGGAACCGCCGTGAGGGAGGTGAAGAATGAAGGAGGAACTGGCGTGGGATGGGGGGGGAGTGGATTTGTATCCTTGTCAGCGCCCTTTATGGGCAACTATTTGCATACCCTGGGGTTGCAAGTAAGGAATTTCACTACGACTTGTCACATGTTACAATAAAGCAATCAAGGATTGATATTGGTCCATATGTAACATTATTTGTTTCTATGCAGCATGACCAATTTTATTTTGTTGACTAAAAGACATTTGTGGAAGGCTCATTCCAGAGACTTGAAGATAGAAATATAGGCTGATACTCCTGTTCATTTGAGAAGGAGTGCTGCACATTTGGAGTTAACTTGTTAAATTGAGCCTCTCTGCACTCTCTTAAGAATATTGAATCTGAATATTGAAAGTGCTGAGTGTTACGTCGTGCCCTGGAAAACGTCGGGTCAGATAAGGAGAGACGGGGAGTGAAATAATGAGTCAGGATGAGAACACAGTCGAAGAGCAGGAGAGCAGCAGGAATCACAGAGAAGGAGCAGTGAGAGAGGGTCTCACAGAGCTCCTTTCATCCCTCTATATTCCTTATCTGACATCCCTCTGTCTCCTTTTCATTCTCTCACCATTATCCACCTATCTGCCAATCAAATCCCCCTCACCTGTATCCACCTATCACTCCACCCAAACCACACTCCAGGTACCTTCCCCTGCTACTGCAGAAGATGCAACACCTGTCCCTATACCTCTTCCCTTCACTCTGTCCAGGGACCCCGACAGTCCTTTCAGGTTAGGCAGAGGTTCACTTGCACCTCCTCCAACCTCACCTCCTCCAACGCCATCACAGCTGGCATCTTCACTTGCCAGCTGTGTCCTGTTCCCACATCTTTTCAAGCTTTCTCCCCCCCGACTACAATCAGTCTGACAAAGGGTCCTGATCCAAAGCATTGCCTGTCTATTCAGAGATGCTGCCTGGCCCAATGATATACTCTAGCACTTTGTGTTTTAACCCAGTTGCTATCATGTTGCTGTTTGTAGGACATTATTTGCATCAGCTGGTTACTGTGCTTCCAATGTTAGCACACCAACTATTGTTCAAACTTAGCTGTATAACATTGGCTGTATAACAGTTTGGGGCATCCTTCAAGTGACATGAAATGCACAGAGCCACTCTAATGAGCCTGAAGTATCCCGGACTCCAATGAAGTAGCAGGGCCTCCAGTGATGCACTGAACAAGCCCAGTCTGAAACCTGGAAATAGGTTGAAAGGTCCCGACCTAAAACACTGCCTGTCCATTCCCACACAGATGCTGCCAGATCCATTGAGGTTCTCCGGCACTTTGTGCCTTGCCCATTCAAAAACCACCTTGACAAATTTGATAAATTTAGCATCTGATGAGTGTTTGACAGCATTGGGTCTCTACTTGCTGGAGTTTAGATGGTTGAGGGGGGACTTCATTGAAACTTACAGAATAATGAAAGGCATAGATAGAATGGATGTGGAAAGGATGTTTCCACTGGTGGGCAAGTCTAGGACCAGAGGTCACAGCTTCAGAATTAAAGGGCACTCTATTAGAAAGGAGATGAGGAGGAACTTATTTAGTCAGAGTGTAGTTAATCTGTGGATCTCATTGCCACAGAGGGCTGTGGAGGCCAAGTCAGTGGATATTTTTTAAGGCAGAGATAGACAGATTATTGATTAGAACAGGTGTCAAGGTTTATGGGGAGAAGGTAGGAAAATGGGATTAGGAGGCAGTGATCAGCCATGATTGAAAAGCAGAATGGACTTGATGGGCCGAATGGCCTAATTTTAATCCTATAACTTGTGACGTTGTGAACTGGCAAAGCCCCAACCTCAGTTTTGGTGACTGTCAAAATACAGGGGATTAATAAACTGTGAATGTCTCTGACATTCAACACCATTTCAAAGATATTGGATTTGAGAAAAAGAAAAAAATTACTGGCAATGTGCTGAAACAGTTATAAATAATGAAGAAAGTAAAACTTATTAGTAAAAGGAACATGCCTTGTCATTTTCTCCAGGCTGTTGTTACAATTGCCAGGAATATTAACGGGATAAAGATCTGAGGCATGATGTAACCTACTACCTTGGCCAAGAGATAATTCTGAAGTGTGATGTTACGAAACCTCAGCAAGATTGAGGTTGGTTACTGGTCTCTGGGTAGTGGTGGTATGCATGCATGCACAGAAAAGGTGGCTGGTATCACTTAGTAACATAAAGATGTCTCTGCTTAGCAGCCTATGTGTGGATGTCTGGGATAATCAAGGACTATAGGAGGGAGGGAATTAAAATCTATCACAACAAAGAAAGTACTAGAGTAAATAATGGGTTTAATGGCTGACAGGTCCCGTGAACACAATGACCAACATTGTGCGGCACGAGGCGCAGTGGCAGGGGTGGCCATGGTGGCGCAGCGGTAGAGTTGCTGCCTTACATCGCCAGAGATCCGGGTTCGATCCAGACTATGGGTGCTGTCGTAGGGAGTTTGTACGTTCTCCCCGTGACTGTGTGGACTTTTCCCGGGTGACCCGGTTTCTTCCCACACTCCAAAGACGTTCAGGTTTGTAGGTTAATTTTGCTTTGGTAAAAGTTGTAAAATTGCCCCTAGTGTGTAGGATAATGCTAGTGTATGGGGATCGCTGCTAGTGAACGGGAATCGCTGGTCGGCGTGGACTCGGTGGGCCGAAGGACATGTTTCCACACTGTATCTCTAAACTAAACTAAAAAATGAAATATCCTTGGGTCTTAAAGGAACTGGCTGCAGAGATAGTGCATGTGCTGGTTGCAATCTGTCTAAATTGTTTGATTCTAGAGAGAATTGAAAAACCATAATTATGAAACTACTATTTAAGATAAGAGAATGAGAGATACCAGGAAACGAGTGGCCAATTAGACCAACATCTGGCAGAGGAAATATCCTTTATTAAGGAAGTAATATAGGATATTTAGAAAGTCATAAGAGAATGAAATAGTGTCTGTGTAAAGAATACTATTATCAGGCAACTGAACCATCTTATTACAACTATAGAACAGTCCTGAACTACTAACTACCTCATTAGAGACCCTCGGACTTGCACTAAATGTTATTCACTTTAACATCTATCTGTACACTGTGAATGGCATGATTGTAATCATGTACTGTGTTTTGTCTTTCCGCTGACGGGTTAGCATGCCACAAAAGGTTTTCACTGTACCTCGGTACACATGACAATAAACTGAACTTAAACTAGAGTCAACATAGAAACATAGAAAATAGGTGCAGGAGGAGGCCATTCAGCCCTTCAAACCAGCACCGCCATTCATTGTGATCATGGCTGATCGTCCCCAATCAATAACCCGTGCCTGCCTTCTCCCCATATCCCTTGATTCCATTAGCCCCTAGGGCTCTATCCAACTCTCTCATAACATGGTTTTATGAAAGGAAAATAATTATGAGTAGATAAAGGTTAACAAATAGATGTAGTGTATTTGGATTTCAAAAGGCATATAATATGGTCACACATAAAATAAATTTAAGGCATATTATTAAAGCACATGGGTGGCGGAGATAAGATTATTGGCATGGAAGCAGCTAATTAACAAAAAGTACAAAATTGGGATAAATGGGTTATTTTCAGAATGGCAATCAATAATTAGGGTACCAGATTCATCAGTGCTGGGACACAATTGTTTCCAATCTATATCAATGACTTAGCTAAATGCCCTGAATGTACTGCAGGCAAATTGGTTGATGAGGCAAAGATAGATGTTATCAAGTTTTGAGGAGGGTGACAAAGAGTCAACAACAAAATAGAGATAGATTAAATGATCGTGTATGAAGTTGGAAAATAGTGTATAATGTGGGAATACCTGAAACATCACCCGTTCCGTCTCCTCCAGAAATGCTGCAAGTCTTGCTGAGTTACTCCAACATTTTGTGTCTATCTTCAGTTTAAACCAGCATCTGCAGTTCCTTCCTCCACAATGAGAAAAACAGATTATTTATTCAAATGGCGATCACAAAAAATTCACAGTGGAAAGGAATCTCATAGAAACATAGAAAATAGGTGCCGGAGTAGGCCATTCGGCCCTTCGAGCCAGCACTGCCTTTCAATATGATCTTGACTGATCATCCTAAATCAGAACCCATTCCTGCTTTCTCCCCATAACCCTTGATTCTGTTAGCCCTAAGAGCTATATCTAACTCTCTCTTGAAAACATCCAGTGAATTGGCCTCCACTGCAGAGAATTCCACAGATTTACAACTCTCTGGGTGAAATAGTTTGCCCTCATCTCATTCCTCAATGAGTGAACACTTCTTCCTAAACTGTGACCCCTGGTTCTGTACTGCCCCAACACCGAGAACATTTTTCCTGCATCTAGCCTGTCCAATCCCTCAAAGAATTTTATATATTTCCATAAAATTCTCTCAAATTCTTCTAAATTCCAGTGAATATAAGCCCAGTCGATCCATTCATTCATCATATGTCAGTCCTGCCATCTCAGGAATTAACCTGGTGAGCCTGCACTGCACTCCCTCAATAGCAACAATGCCCTTCCTCAAATTAGGAGACCAAACTGCGCACATGGATCCAACTACAGGAAATACAAATAAATAATATGCAAGTACATCAAATAATTAGGAAGGTAAATGAAATGTTGTATTTTAGTGATTAAGGTATGGAGTGTAAAAGTAAGGATTGTTCATTGTAATGTTTCTGAGTGTTCTTGTGTCTGCAATTGATTTTCGTCTCCATAATTACGGAATAATATACTTGAATGGGAGGCAGTCCAGGTAAGATTCACTATGTCGATACCTGCGATGAAGTGATTGATGTACAAATAAAGAATCAGCAGGTTGACCAATATTCCATTGAATTTAGCAGAACGAGAGGGGTTCCTATTGAAACTATGATTTTGTCAGAGGGCTTGATCACGTAAATGCTGAGAGGATATTTCCCTTTGTAGGGAATCTAGAGCTAAGGGGCGTAGTTTCAGAATAAGGGGTGACCCATTAAAGGAGATGAAGATGGATTTCTTCTCTTGAGAGGCCAACAACTCTTTAGAATTCTCTAGCTCAGTACACAGAAGAGGCAGAGTCCATGGATATATTCAAGGCAGAGAGGTGTTCTATGAGGGAGTCAATGGAGAGAGAGGCATTGAGGTTCAGATTGGAATCATTCATGATCTAATTGAATGGTGGAGCAGGCCTGACGAGCCATTTGGCTTCCTCCTGCTCCTTATGTTCATATGACTCGCTGCCATTCGAAGAGGCAAATATCTGCATTTCTGAATTGTATAACTGGCAAACACCAACAAAATCTAGACCAATGATCGCACATGAACTTTCCACCAGATGTCACTGCAGATTGGGATGTTGATCCCAGATGATTATTTCCCCTCGGTATATTTAGCCATCAATTGTTAATTTGCCCAGGATCTGCACAGGGGACTAACAGGCCAAAATGGCTTAAAATGACATTTTAACATCTGCATCTACTCGGATGAAACTGTCCCATCGTGAATGCAACCTGGTAAAACTATGCATTACAAAAATTAAGAAATTTTGCTATTAAGCAAACGTTATTAATATTTCAAATAAAATAACAATTTTAAGAACACAAAAATAACTTCATATCAAAAAAGAAACGTTGAAATTCCAAAAACATAAACTACTTTTATTATGCTCCAAAAAAACATTGCACCTGCTGATTCAAATTATAATTGCAAAATTGAAAATACAACATGCAATTAATTCAGCTCACGGTAATTATCCGGCCATTTACCTCATTACTGTTTGTCAGACCTTGCTGTGTAGAAATTGGTGGTTGTGTTTCCATGAGTTATAACACTGACAGTCAGATGTATTTATTTTCTCCAAAACATTTTGGGATTCCGAAACATGCTGCACAGATACACAGGTTTTTTCTTAGTTTTTAGTTTTATAGACACTAGACAATAGGTGCAGGTGTAGGCCATTTAGCCCTTCGAGCCAGCACCGCCATTCACTGTGATCATGGCTGATCATCCACAATCAGCCCTTCTCCCCATTTCCCTTGACTCCGCTATCTTTAAGAACTCTATCAAACTCTCTCTTGAAAGCATCCAGAGAATCGGCCTCCACTGCCTTCTGAGGCAGAGAATTCCACAGATTCACAACTCTCTGGGTGAAAAAGTTTTTCCTCATCTCCATTCCAAATGGCTTACCCCTTATTCTTAAACTGTGGCCCCTGGTTCTGGACTCCCCCAACATTGAGAACACGTTTCCTGCCTCTAGTGTGTCCAAACCTTTAATAATCTTATATGTTTCAATAAGATCCCCTCTCATTCTTCTAAATTCCAGCGTATTCAAGCCCAGTCGCTCCATTCGTTCAACATATGACAGTCCCACCATCCCGGGAATTAACCTTGTGGACCTACACTACACAATAGCAAGAATGTCCTTCCACAAACTTGGAGACCAAAACTGCACACAATACCCAGGTGTGGTCTCACCGGGGCCCTGTACAACTGCAGAAGGACCTATTTGCTCCTGTACTCAACTCCTCTTGTTTTCGTTTTAGAGATACAGCGTGGAAGCAGGCCCTTTGGCCTGCCGAGTCTGTGCTGACCAGCGATCCCTGCACATTAACACTATCCTACACACACAAGGACAATTTACTCATACACCAAGCCAATTAACCTGCATACCTGTTCATTTTTGGAGTGTGGGAGGAAACTGGAGATCTCGGAGAAAACCCATGCGGTCACGGAGAGATCATACAAACTCCGTACAGACAGCACCCGTTGTTAGGATCGAATCCAGGTCTCCGGTGTTGCAAGCGCTGTATGGCAGCAACTCTACCGCTGTGCCACCATGCTGCCTCTTAATTTAAACAAATATAATGTCTTATCAGGAATGCAGATTTACAATTTGTTTTGCAAACTGACTGATGGACACCCATACACCTTGCAATGATAAAGGGGGGAATTACAGTTCTATATAATTGCATTTATACACCACCGTATTATGTTCCACATTTTACATGGAATGAATTACAATCTAGTGCTATAATTGCATTCAAATGACTAAAAGCTGTGGAATGGTCATTTCAATGAGAACAATGGTAAAGATGGGAAGATCTGTTCAACTAACAATTGATTGACCACCAAAAATCAGACTCGGCTATTGAATGATACATAGGGCAAGTTGAAATAAATCCCCAAGTATATCACATTATGATTGCTGTGAATATTTTGTGATGGCCTTCTCCCTGGGAGATGATTTTCAATGTGATTACATTAGTTGATATTGATAATAATGCAACTATTAACATTAATATAGATGGGAATATTGTCCTGGGGTAGAATAAGAAACGACACAATAGCTTCCAATCAAGGTATCAAAGCTGGCACAAAGTGCTGGAGTAACTTTGCGGGTCAGGCCACATCTCTGGAGAACATGGATAGATGACCTTTCCTAGTCGGGATCCTTCTTCTGACTTCTTCTGGAGTCTGACGAAGTGCCCCGACCCAAAACATCACCCATCCTTTTTCTCCAGCGATGCTGCCTGACCCGCTGAGTTACTCCAGCACTTTGTGTCTATCTTTGGTATAAACCAGCATCTGCAGTTGCTTTCTACACAATACATCAAGCCACATTGCTTTTATCCCTAGTACTTCTCCAAAGGTTCCTGTACACAGAAAAAATGTTAGCACACTTTCAATGTTTACAAACTTGGATAAGGTCGAACTAAGTAACTAAAAACCCATTAACTGATTTGGTAATGTAAAAATGTTCCACTTATATAACTAGGGGTGCCATATTTGACCACATAGAAAACACAGTATCAATAACATTCAACACAGTTTTGTGGGGAAAAAAATAATCACCAGTTTGATTGAACATGTTGGAGAAATCAAAGGATATTTGGCGACCTAACTAATAAAGGCTTTCCTGCAAAATAAAATGTCGTGAAATTAGTGATAATCTGAATTGAGGTTGACGATAGAAATTGTTTATCTAATCCAGTTGATGGTTGATAAATGTAAATTCCTTCTACATGGCATAGTAGGGAATGGATTCTATAATTCATTACTCTTAGATGATTCATGTAGAGACAATTAACCATTCAGATTTGTGGGCTGGTTTTAATAATCACTTTGGTATTGTCCACAAACCTGTTTTATTCCTCAAATATCTACCTCTATAATAATGAAAATAATATCAAAGCTCTTTCAATTGATCACTGCGGGAAGCAATGATACCTGGTTTATAAGCAGATCAAAATTCACTGATAACCAATTTCCACCCAGTACACCTCAATTCAGATTATCACTATTTTTACAAAATGTAACATTGCAGAAAAGCCTCTCGTTGAGCGGAAAAGGTCAATATATGTGGAGCAAAGCTGCTTCTTCTTCACCACTGTGGCTTGAGCTCCTGTGAACATTTTATCAGTGATTTTCCTCCTTGACATATAATGTACTTTAAAATACTTCTTCTCCAGAGGCAGTACAGACAATCCAATTAGAATCAGAACCTGCACAAAAGTACTGCAGTATAAAGATTGATCAAATTCAACGACAACTTCGACAGAAGCAACCAAAACCTGAGAAATATGGGAGGCAACAATTGAACGAACCGATGGGGAGAAAAACGACTTCTCAGGAAAGCTATGTGGTACCTCAGCACCTGATAAATCAGGTGCGACTCAAATACATCACAGAGACAGTCAAACAGGTACAGGAGTTTATTTTAATTGAACTGATTATTTATTCATGTATTGGATGCAGTGAATTGACGATACAAGGATTGGAATTAGAACCAAAGTGACAATTAAACATGTTAATGTAGTTATATTTGAATCTTCTCGTTTCCTGGGGAGCTCCAAAAATAGCAAACAATCTCATTCAATTTGTTTTAGTTAGCATCAACTGTGGCAGCAAATGAAGTGCTTAATTTGGCATTAGCAACAATAGGACAGATTAGGGGAGAAAGAATCAATGGCGTTACTTCAGCTATTTTGCTGGAAAAGAGCCAAACAACTTGTTCATTCCCGACTTTCCCTGAGCCCCGGTGTGGGCGTGCAACAGTGGGAGTAGACATCGAAACATTTGGTTTCTCAGAGGGTGGCCCAGAATGATTTGAACTCCTAGCTCTTGTTGGCAAGCTAACTCCCACCCCTGCAATCAGTCTGAGGAAGGATCCCGAGGCGAAATGTCACCTACCCACGTTTTCCAGCGATGCTGCCTGACCTGCTGAGTCTTTCCTTGACTTACCAAGTAAAGTTGGGAACAACAATATCACAAAGTGGGAGTTGAAATGAATAGAGTGCGATCAAATTGACATATGGGTCCCACAAAAATGTTTCTAGGCCAAGTAAACCGGACTTTTAGTGGGGTGAGGAACTGTGAAGGTTTTTGACAGAGAGAAGAAGACAAAACCAAAGGCCAAGATATCTTTTAGGGATCAGCAGGAATGTGTTTCCCTAAATTCAAGTTCAAGTTTATTGTCATGTGTCCCTGATAGGACAATGAAATTCTTGCTTTGCTTCAGCACACAGAACATAATAGGCATTGACTACAAAACATATGAATAAATAAACTGATAAAGTGCAAATAACAAATAATGGGTTATTAATGTTCAGAGTTTTGTCCGAGCCAGGTTTAATAGCCTGATGGCTGTGGGGAAGTAGCTATTCCTGAACCTGGTCATCGCGGTCTTCAGGCTCCTGTACCTTCTACCTGAAGGTTGCAGGGAGATGAGTTTGTGGCCAGGATGGTGTGGGCCTTTGATGATACTGCCAGCCTTTTTGAGGCATCGACTTCGATAAATCCCCTCGATGGAAGGAAGGTCAGAGCCGATGATGGACTGGGCAGTGTTTACTACTTTTTGTAGTCTCTTCCTCTCCAGGGCGCTCAAGTTTCCGAACCAAGCCACGATGCAACCAGTCAGCATGCTCTCTACTGTGCACCTGTAGAAGTTAGACAGAGTCCTCCTTGACAAACCGACTCTCCGTAATCTTCTCAGGAAGTAGAGGCGCTGATGTGCTTTTTTGATAATTGCATCAGTGTTCTCGAACCAGGAAAGATCTTCAGAGAGTTTAAGAAGGAACTGCAGATGCTGGAGAATCGAAGGTTACACAAAAAAGCTGGAGAAACTCAGCGGGTGCAGCAGCATCTATGGAGCGAAGGAAATAGGCAACGTTTCAGGCCGAAACCCTTCTTCAGACCAAGATCTTCAGAGATGTGCACGCCCAGGAATTTGAAGCTCTTGACCCTTTCAACCATTGACTCGTTGATATAAACGGGACTGTGGGTCCCCATCCTACTCCTTCCAAAGTCCACAATCAGTTCCTTGGTTTTGCTGGTGTGAGGGCCAGGTTATTGTGCTGGCACCATATGGACAGTTACTCAATCTCTCTTCTATACTCGGACTCATCCGCATCAGTGATACGTCCCACAACAGTGATGTCGTTAGCGAACTTGATGATGGAGTTCGCATTATGACCGGCTACGCAGTCATGAGTATAGAATGAGTACAGCAGGGGGCTGAGCACGCAGCCTTGAGGTGTTATCTAGTCTGACACATGTCCACCAATACGAACAGACTGTGCTCTGTGGATGAGGAAGTCGAGGATCCAATTGCAGAGGGATGCGCAGAGACCCAGTTCTGCGAGTTTGGTAACCAGCTATAGTTCCTTCTATCAGGAACCTCTTTACTGATGGAGTTCACAGCTGGGTGCACAAGGGGGCATGACTACAACACTTGGTTGGGTCCACATGCAAGATGGCTTATACTGTATGGTCTGTCATTGTGGTTTAATTTTTACACTGTAGTTTGTCCCCATCACACAAGGGCATTCAGCTTTCTTGTGCTCAAATTTAGGAAAGTTAAGATGTCCAAACACCAAACACCTCTTGCCCAAAACATAATTCCTCCAGGAGGGTAGGAAGGGGTTAAAGTCAAGTCTCTAAATTCAGCCATGCTTATTTTTCAACAGCAATCACTACCTAGTTAATCAGGGCAAGGCCCATTTCCTTACTAAAGGGGATGATGCCAACATTTGCTGGCTTGGCTAAGATCAATTAAATCAACATAAGCCAGGCTCAAATTTGGAATTTCTCCAGCATGTGGCTTTTTATTAGGATTCCGGATAAGCTACCCCTTAGTAGATTTTTTTTTTTTTTGCAGCTAAACTTTAAAGGTTACCCTGAGGCAAGTGACATTATGCTGCTACTGCTGGCAATTTCCAACTTGATTCTAATTGGTCTTGATTCATTAGTTTCACGATGCATTTCACATCATCAGTCCTAATCAAACCTCCTTGTCACTTCGCCAACTGGCAGCCAAGTATCAAAAGCACCTCCACCATCGGGGGGATCACAGCGGAGAGAAAATTGAAACGTTATTTAGCAATCTTGCAATTAGGTGCAATTAAATTTGCACTGGCGCATTGCAATAAATGGAATGTTGGAATTGGAAAGCAGGCTGTGCAGCTGTGATGTACCTTTCTTGAGGGATTATCCAGTAATGTGTAATTAAAAATTACTGCATATCATACCTACATTCCATCCTTGGCACTGTTGCCGAACTATTCTCGAGAGAGTAGGAAACAATTAAATTGGCAGTGCAGCTGAGAAGAGCGACTGTAGCGGTGGTCTATTTTCAGACTCCGCTGTCATCTACAATGTTCAGAAACCCAAGAAGCAAACCTAAATCAGTTTTTTTTTAATAAAGATTAAATACACAGAAACCTACTTCAATGTATCACAGAAAATTTGGAACTTAATGTGTGCCAGGGAGGAAAACAATTACTGCTTGTAAGTAAGTCCGTAATGCTAGTGTATTTATTTTGATCTGTTGGACTTTACTCGAAGATTATTTTCTTGTGTCAACGGTGCAGATCACTCCAATAAACAAACCTTCACTCCCCCATGAATGGGAGAGAGCCTTCACCTGCCTGATGGTCAGGCTGGTCTAGCAAACACAGCGGCTGAATAGAGGTCTTTGTCAGTACATTTGGGTTCAATGGACATCTTATGTACTCCCACATATTTCTCAACTTCGCAAAAACAGTATAATAAACATTCTACGAGCAAGTGATTTAAACAATAAACTGCAGTCAGATTTATTATCATTAAATAGAAATGTAAACGGGAGCAAAAAAAAAAGCAATATGCAGTCGTAGCTATTCAGGTATGGAATGACAACACTAATAGACTGCCTGGTATTATTTTCTAAATCATGGCATAGATTATATGAGAAATGTGGTCACTTACTATTGCCTTTCCTAATATTCCCCTTCGTCTCTCTCTGTCTCTAAGAAACTGGAAACGGTTGATAATTTTAACTCACCATTACAATGCTTTATTCACGAAACATCTTAATAGACGGCAGATATCCTTGCTATTTTCTTTCAACTTTCAGGTTCTGGTACTTTTACCACAAGCTTCTTACAACACGAGCGATCAGTTAGACACCTGACCCAATCCTTGAAAGAGTGAGCATTAAAAGCAACATTATTTTGTTTATGGACTGATATTACATATGATATTACATTTTTAATTACACATTACGTTTACCTACTTTATGCAATATAATGTGTAGGAAGGAACTGCAATGCTGGTTTATACCGAAGATAAACACAAAAAGCTGGAGTAACTCAGCGGGACAGGCAGCATCTCTGGAGAGAAGGAATGTGACATTTCGGATTGAGACCCTTCTTCATGCAATATATTCCCAGCTTCATCAATAACCATTGAACTTGATATTATACAACACCTTACACTACAACTTTATGAAACTTTTGTTAGGCTGCATTTGGAGTATTGTGTGCATTTCCAGTTTCCCCATTGCAGGAAGGATGTGTAGGCTTTGGAATGGGTGCAGAAGAGGTTTACCGGAATGCTGCCTGGATTGGAGGGTATTAGCTATAGGATGGGATTGGACAAAGTTAGATTGTTTTCTCTGCAGTGTCCGAGGTTGAAGGATGGCATGATCGAAGTATATACGATTATGAGAGGCATAGGGAGGGCAGCCAAAACCCTGCTCTCAGAGTGGAGGGCATAATCCTTATGGTGAGAAGGGTAAAATTGAAAGGAGAAGTGCAGAGCATGTTTTTTTACACAGAAGGCGGTGGATGCTTGGAATGTGCTGCTGGGATGGTGGCGAAAGCAAATACAATAGTGGCATTGAAGAGCCTTTTAGATAGACGTGAATATGCAGGGATTAGCGGGATATGGATCGCATGCAGAGAAGAGATTAGTTTAACTTGGCCTAATGCTCCACATTGACAGTCTATTCCTGTGCTATACTGTTCTATGTTGTTTGTCCTGTGTCAACATAGCAACAGGCCGATAGACTCATACAGCGTGGAAACAAGCCCTTTGGCCCAATTTGACCACACCGGCCAACATGTCACATCTGCAATAGTCCCACCTGCTGCGTTTTGCCCATATCTCTCTAAACCTGTCCAATCCATGTACCTGTCTTAAATGTTTCATATCTTCATCTGTAACTTTAAGCTACTCCAAACCTGGTTTGTCATCCAGCATTTTCCTACAAGAAACAAAGGGAGAGCTTCCGTGGTAGCCTGGTGAGTCATTTTGCGAACCTGTTGGAAGATGTGAGGTAGATAGATGGCTCCTCAGTTGTGGGAAAATGGGATGAACCATGGTGAGATTAGCGTCAGGCACAGGATACACCAGAATGGAGATTTCAAACCAGAGGCCGGCAGATTATTACAAAGTATTAATTAATTATGTAGTACAGACTAGTGAATGGAAGGAAGCTGGAGATCAGCATTGACCTGATAGCAGAGCAAGGTTGCGGCTGAATAGCTATTCCCCTGATCCTATGTTCCTCGCTGAAGCAACTGAGGAATTTCAGCAAAGTATGCTGCTTTGAATGAAGGAAGGCAAAAGAAAGTAGAAGCAGGAACGTTTGTGAACACAGTGTCATCTTAAAGGTTCTGCCCCAGATATTTAAACATTATCCTACATGGCTGGTAGCTGTCAAATAGAACACCTCTAGCATAGATCCATTCAACCTTCTCTTCCCACTGCTGCCTAACAACTTTGGAGAATGGTATACTTTGTGAAGTATAACTCCCTCCTTCAACTAAGCTCTTCCTGGCATTCTTTTCAGCATCTCTTTGTATGTGACATGAGCTTTTAAGTCATTCTTAATGAAGGACGGCACGGTGGTGCAGCCGTAAAGTTGGCACCTTACAGCGACAGAGACCCGGGTTCGATCCTGACTATGGGTGCTGTCTGTACGGAGTTTGTACATTCAGCCCCTGACCTACATGGGTTTTCTCCGGGTGCTCCGGTTTCCTCCCACACCCCAAACACGTACAGGTTTGTAGGTTAATTGGCTTGGTATAATTGTAAATTGTCCCTAGTGTGTGTAGGATAGTGTAATGGGGCTTTCTCACGGGGCGACTTGACGCAAGATGAAACCAGAGTGAAGTGGTCGTGGTCTAGCATGATATCACACGGTATAATGGGGGGTAGACAAAGAGTTCCCACGGGTACTCGGCATTCTGATATTTGTGCGAGTGACTTGTTCGTCTCCCGAGCTTTCCCGTTAAATCTTGAATGAACATTGTGAACTGTGAAGTGTTGTTAAATCATCACGTGGCACAAATACAGATAGCCTTTTTTAAGACAAGCATTACAAGTGAAAATTGCCTGTCCTCATGCATAATTTATTTTATGGCTCTTGGAGACATGATTCCAACTTCAAACACAGAGCGTGTAAAAGCTGTTTGCGACTTTTTTACTTTGCAGCTGCAGGGCACAGACACACTTATAAGAGAAGTTTACGTTAACTGCAATGTATGTTTTTAAATCATGGATAACATTAAATGGTTTTCCTGTTGATGTACTAATATATCGTTATATATACTGATATTGAGTGTTTTTCTTTTCTGCATGTGTGGATGCCACTAGCGCAATTAGAACTCTTATTTTATTGAAAGTGTTATTGAGACCACCTTTTTTACTCACCTTCTGTCCCCTCTGTCCAGCTTCCGGGTTCACCGTTCGCAGGAGTTCCCACGGTAAACGCAAGAGTTATTACGGATATCGCACTGGCCACTACGTCCATATAATGTTTCGATGTTCAACCACAAGTGTACAAGTCACTCTTGGAGAAATTCAAGCTGGCTTGAATTTTCTCCCGAGTCAACAAGTTACACAAGTACCTGCCGTTAGCGCACGGTGGTCCCCGGTGGTTCATGAATGCCGTACGGTTATCGTACGAGGTTCCCACGATGTTCAACTCTGGTTACCTCTTGCGTCAAGTCGCCCCGTGAGAAAGCCCCATTAGTGTGCGGGGATCGCCGGTGGTAGGGGCCTGGAATGCATTGCCTGGGTTAGTGGTGGAGGCAGATACAATAGTGGCGTTTAAGAGCTTTTAAAATAGGCACAATAGGCACAGGGAATTGAGATATGGATCATGTGCAAGCAGATGAGATCAGTGCAACTAGGCATGATGTTCGGCACAAACATTGTGGACTAAAGGGCCGACTCCTGTGCTGTACTGTTTCTATATTTTCTATGTTCTACAATTATTCTAAAAATCTCTTTATTTTAACACCAATTTTCAGTTGATCCCGTAAATGTTCGCTGCATTCGTTCCAGCTTAATGCCATCTTTCCTTGGCAGGGTGAGCAAAGCTGATGCACAATACTTCAAATGCAGCACTTCCACAACACGAAAAAAATATTGGTCAGAGTTTGCTGTTGCTCTGAGTTTGCTGCTAAATAATAAAGAGAATAAAAATGCTCACTGTTATTTATGCAGAATTTTGACAAAAGCCTCAGGTAGATGCAGATATGCAGTTAATTATTAAAATGTGGATGTTGTTGTGTGGGATGGGTGACAGCTCTGTAACTAAGCCGCACAAAATAACAAACTGTTATGTGGCTCCCTATTCAATAAGAATTAACGTTGCTGCATTGTAGATGCCAACTAAAGTCACCACTGTGATTCAAGCCTTGTCTGTATCACTCTTAGTACTCTGTTCAATGCTGTGATATGTTCATTGCTATAATAATCAACCTCTTGGGCACCAACAATGAATCACTATGTTTAAAAAAAAAAGTCGATTCACACTCAATCTTTCAACGCTTAATTGATGTTGCAAATTTTTTTCAACATTTGCTGCTCAAGGTCGAAGGATTATCAATTTGCTTCAGTCTCTTAAGATTTCCATGGCAAAGCATCCTATTTTATTTTTATTTCTTTGTCTTGATTTCTACTCTTAATAATCTCTTCTCTGCTTTCGTGTTTTGATTTTATTTAATATTCATTTCAGTGTTTCAAATTACATTCTCCACCCTTGGCATTCACTGGTGTTTCCGTCTCGAGTTCCCCTAACACAATTATCCTCGGGACACAAGAAACTGCAGATGCTGGAATATTGAGCAAAACACAAGTTTCTGGAGGAATTCACAAGTCAGGCAGCAACTGTGGAGGGAGTGCACAGCCAATGTATTGGGTCAGGGCTAAAGTTCCTACTTTGCTTCCATTTACAAATTACAAAAACTTAAAGTATCATGTCTCATGGAAATATAACTGATTGGGGGAATATCTAGTTTAGTTTAGTTTAATTTAGTTTAGTTTAGTTAAGTTTATTTTCATGTGTACAGAGGCACAGTGAAAAGCTTTTGTTGCATACTAACCAGCCAGAGGAAAGTCAATGCATAATTATAATCGAGCCATCCATGGTGTACAGACACATGATGAAGGGAATAACGTTTATAACCATATAACCATATAACCATATAACAATTACAGCACGGAAACAGGCCATCTCGGCTTTACAAGTCCGTGCCGAACAACTTTTTTTCCCTTAGTCCCACCTGCCTGCACTCATACCATAACCCTCCATTCCCTTCTCATCCATATGCCTATCCAATTTATTTTTAAATGATACCAATGAACCTGCCTCCACCACTTCCACTGGAAGCTCATTCCACACCGCTACCACTCTCTGAGTAAAGAAGTTCCCCCTCATATTACCCCTAAACTTCTGTCCCTTAATTCTGAAGTCATGTCATGTTTAGTGCATGATAAATTCCAGTAAAGTCTGATTAAAGATAGTCCGAGGGTCTCCATTGAGGTAGATAGTAGCTCAGGGCTACTCTCTTGTTGTTGATAGGATGGTTCGGTTGCCTAATAACAGCTGGAAAGAAACTGTCCCTGAATCTGGAGGTTTGTGTTTTCACACTTCTGCACCTCTTGCCTGACGGGAGAGGGGAGAAGAGGGAATGGGTGAGACTAGCCCTTGATTTTGCTGATGGCCTTGCTGAGGCATTGTGAGGTGTAGACCGAATCAATGGAAGAGAAGTTGGTATGTGTGCTGGTCTGGGCTGCATCCATAATTCCCTGCAATTTCTTGCGGTCTTGGATGGAGCTGTTCCCAAACCATGCTGTGATGCACTCCAATAAAATGCTTTCTACAGAGCAGAACTACATCAAAGAATGACAAACACTGTTTATTCTGATATACTCTGGTCTATGATATTATTTTACTAATTTGTCAAAATCTATGATTTAAAATGTTCTATTAATACATCTTTCAGTTTTCCCTGTGCTGGTGGAAATAATCCCAACATCCTTTTAACAATTAATTATTTCACAGACCCTGCTTCATTCCGTTTGCCCTCTGCAACTTTAAAATCTTTGTGTAATAGGATTCCCAGACTACTTGAAAACCAGCATCATTATTGCCTGCTTAAATTTGCTACAATTATTCAATCTTGCAGCACAATTGAAAATTGAGCATTTATCAGGTCTGCAATTTTGTTACTCATAACACACAAAATATCTACACAGAGTTTCTATTTGAATATGCGAAGGTCATCGATATGAATCATCGGTACTTTGGGATCAGCTCCTGATGTGAAAGCAATTACATTTAAACCACAGTTCTGTAGATGATAAAGTGTTTAACAAATCAGCTGGATTTATCGTGAGACTGAAAATAAGGATTGCATGAGACAGGGGGCAGAACTAGGGAAAAAAAAGCAAGTTCTAAATGGAGAAATTATTTAAATGGAAAATGGCAGAGAGGTGGGTTAACATCTTGAATATTCCGCTTTGGTATCTGATTTTAAATTTAGTTCTGACCTGGGATAAAAGGGTTTGTCTTGAATTACAATGTGCTCCCTCGGATAGCTGAACCCAGAGGAAAGAACCTACAGATTTAAGATGCCAAAGCAACAAAGCATATTATAGCCTTCTGCATATCATCCCACAAATGCATGTGGGCTGATATGGAACAGAGATGCTAGTCTGTTGGGCCAGCTGATTTGTTTCTGTGCTGTAGGCTTCATGGAACATCAATTATCTTCCATCTGATAGAAGGTGACCTGGCATTCCTTGAATAATTATTCGTGGGAATTGTCCTTGGAATCTGCTCTTTGCTCCAGTCTCACACTCTTGCCTAGATTTTGTTGGACTATACATCCAAAATCAAAAGTTAACTATTCTCAAGTTAAGTATTCTCAATTACCTGCAAATGACTTTTCCATTGTGTAAAATGGCAGATACTAACCACTCCAGTTATACATTTACACAGACTTAGGTTTCTCTTTATCACTGAGATTTTATTCTAGAAATGAGGACGTTTGAAGAATTTTGAAGGTGTGACCGAGTGAGTGTGCAAATACTCTTGAATTTAATAATATTACATAAATTACTTGGTTTAAAATTTTCATTAAGGTAAAACATTTTAATGTATAAGAAGGAACTGCAGATGCTGGTGTAAACCAAAGATAGACACAAAAAGCTGTGGAGTAACTCAGCGGGACAGGCAGCATCTCTGAAGAGAAGGAATGGGTGATGTTTCAGGTTGAGACCCTTCTTCAGATATTTATATAACTGGGTTATCATCTTTCTAAGATATAATATCCAAGTTAGGTTAAATTGGCTGTAACTTCAACAAGTCTAGGACCAGAGGCCATATTTTCAGAATAAAAGGATGGACCTTTAGAAAGGAGATGAGGAGGAATTTCTTTAGTCAAATGGTGGTGAATCAGTGGAATTTATTGCCACGGACGTAGGTGTAGGCCAAGTCAATAGATATTTTTAAGGGGAGATTGACAAATTCTTGATTAATAAGGGTGTCAAAGGTTACGTGGAGAAGGCAGGAGAATTGGGTTAAGAGGGGAAGACAGATCAGCCATGATTGAATGGCAGAATAGACTTGATGGGCTTGTGTAGGAAGGAACTGCAGATGCTGGTTTACACCAAAGATAGACACAAAATGCTTACTCCAGTATGAGCTACCCCAGCATTTTGTGTTTATAAATGGTAACTTGTTTGGCTAGCAGATTTATCTGTATGCCCATTAATTAATTTCCCACCAACAAGTTAATTTTTGCATCGTTATCGCATAGCATAATTATAGATTACAATATTGGATGTATATCTATGCAATTTCTCCCTGTTTACATGCATTTGTTCCCTCTGCTCAACGCTCATAACACAAATGACACCAATTGAAAAAAACCCTGCAATGGAGCATCAGTGAGATGAAAGGTAATCAAGCAAGATTTTCATTACTGCTAGCTATCCATTGGGACCTGCTGAAAGGGATACATGTGTGTCTGTGGACAAGTGGTGAGTAATGCCTCTGATGGATGAACAGTTCACTGACACTCCTTGCATGCTGAACTTCACTTGTCTGTACAATTGGAGGTTCAGCGGTACGTATGGCCCAGTGACTCTGCAAAGAACAACATCCAAAAGACAGAAGTGACAGGAGATCTTGGCATTTGTGCTTGGCTGCCACATGTTTCTATTATTTTGATCTTAGGTTGTTGAGACAAACATACATCAGCCCTCCCGATGTGTTGACTGCTTCAAAAAGATCAGTGAACTAGCAGAACACAATTTCCTCCGTATCAAGAAGATACAATTGGAAGAAGCGTCTATGCAAGAAAAAATCGAGGATCACATTTATACCAAGGTACCCACATTTATTTTTGCAATATCTCTTTTGCACAAAACTGCAGTATGCTGGCTTGTTTTATTTTTCAAGATAAACATCAATTTCCATCTAAGAACAATTGTCTTCCCCCCCATACCTCAGGTGGTAAGTAGAAACAAGAAACTGTTGATGTTGGTTTACAAAAATAAGACACAAAGTGCTGGAGTAACTCCGCAGGTCAGGCAATATTTCTGGAGAACATGAAAAGGTAACAGTTTGTTTCAGGGACCCCTCTTCAGACTGGATTGAAGAAGGGTCCTGACCTAAAAAGAAAGGCCGCCTAATCATGTTCTCCAAAGATGCTGTCTGAACCTTCGCTCGATAGATGCTCCATGGATGCTGCATAGATTTATACCAGCACATATTATCTTTTTTCAGGTGATAAATGTTGTGTACCTACGCTATGCAAATCAGAAAATCTGGTTGGATTCACAAGAACACAAGAAAATAGGAGTAAGCCACTCAGCCACTCAAGCCTGCCCAGCCATTCAATATGAATATGCCTGATCTATGCTGGCCTCTTTTGTATCACTCCCCAATGACGCTTACTTCCTAGATCTTGCAAGTATTTATCCATCTCCGCCTTAAATATATCTAATGATTTGGCCTCCACAGCCTTTAGGGGCAGAGAACGGGGTACTGATTGTGGATGATCAGCCATGATCACATTGAATGGCGGTGCTGGCGCGAAGGGCCAAATGGCCTACTCCTGCACCTATTGTCTATTGTCTATTGTCTGTTATCTAAGTCCAGAGATGCACTACTCTCTGAGAGAAGACATCTTTGTGCACTTACGTTTCAAATGATGGACCCCTTATTTTAGTTTAATTTGGTTATACAGCACGGAAACAGGCCCACAACTGGGCGTCATGGTGGCGCAGCGGTAGAGTTGCTGCCTTACAGCGCATGCAGTCCCGACTACGGGTGCTGTCTGTACGGAGTATTTTCTCCTCGTGACTGCGTGGGTTTTCTCTGAGATCTTCGTTTCCTCCCACACTCCAAATACGTGCAGGTATGTAGGTTAATTGGCTTGGTGTACGTGTAAATTGACCCTGGCGCGTGTAGGATAGTGTTAATATGCGGGGATCGCTCTTCGGTGTGGACTCAGTGGGCCGTAGGGCCTGTTTCCGCGCAGTATCTCTAAACTAAACAAAAAAGTCTGTGCCGACCAGCGATCCCCGCATGCTAATATTATCCTACACATACTAGGAACAATTTACAATTATACCAAGCCGATTAACCTACAAACCTGCACGTCTTTGGGGTGTGGGAGGAAACCGGAGATCCCGGGGAAAACCCACGTGGTCATGGGGAGAAAATACAAACTCCGTACAGACACCGCCCGTAGTTAGTCAGGATCAAACGTGGGTCATGGCACTGTAAGGCTGCAACTCCACCATGCAAGACCATTTTGTTGTCTCCTTGTTCATGACTTTACCACTATAGAAAATATGTTAACATCTACCTGGTCAAGCTTCCTTACGATCTTGTATGTTTGTGTAAGATTATCCCTCATTCTTTGGATATGCCTCTGTATCATGAGAGATTTGAATTTTATTATTCGGACAAACTACCTTTACATCCTCATATAAATATCTGTTTTTCTCTTAGCCTTATGTTCAAATGAAAGATGTGTATCTGAAATGTCATATCATCTCCTTCCTTTATAATTGCACTGGCTGACTTGTTTGCACTTTCATCCTTTGTAAGTTTTCCTCAAATTTGCTCTTTCATTTGTTTTCTTTTGTAGGATGCACTTACATTGATTGGAGAAATACACAATAGCCTTCCAAAGTATTCCGATGCTGCTTCTCTGGTGTGGAGGAGATTATTTGCTAAACTAAGTCCAAGATAATGATGTAATGAAAAGCCCTTTGAAAGCAAGAAAATCTTCGGAAACTGGGCCACAAGATATAATAATAAGTGGTTACGGCACGTTTGCAGCTTCCCTGACTTCAAAGACTCTAATAACCACCTAACCAAAGTTGCCTTTTCAAGATACTTCATTAAATAAAGGTTGTTGAACATGTACTGGATCAGACAACTTCACTTCCCACATAAGATCAATGTTAAAAGTAGAACAGAGTACGGAGGTTAGAAGTACCATGTTTCAATGCCTGGTTCATGATGTGTTTGTTAATTTTGGCTGGCATAACAATTTTTCTGATAAAAATGCTTACGATGGGATGTAAAGTAGACACAAATAATAAGCATTATTCCCATGGTTGAAGTCTGCTCATCATAACTATATGTGCTTTGGATGAGAGCAGGTTTAGCCATTTGGTAGGGTCCAAAATTCTTGAGTGGAAAACAACTGAAACATCACATTTATAAACAGGTGAATTCCAGGTTCTAATGGTATTTCATTAGAATCTTTTATCTCCTATTTCACACTATTTATACTTCAAAATATTTTACAACAATTAATTATTGTATATGCTCTCATTGCTTCTGGTTCACATTGCCAATGTTTATTTTTCCTCCCACCCTGTGCTTTTCCTCCATCTGTCTCTTCAGGTACCAACGTTTTTCAATGCTTACCCTTCTCTGGCAGGCACTTGGGGTGGAAGATGACTTTCTTCTGGTTTGGCTGATGAGTCCATTGTGGGAATGAGAGATGGGGATTCTCACAGATGGCTGTGAAGGCCAAGTCAATGGATATATTTTTCGAGGTGGATTGTCAGATCCATGATTAGCAAGGGCGACAGGGGTTATGGGGCGAAGGCAGGAGAATGGGATTGAGGGGGAGACATAGATCAGCCATGATGGAATGGAGAGCTAGTCTTGATGGGCCAAATGGCAAAATTCTGCTTCTAGAACATATGAGCTTATGTCTGATAGGGTGGAAGGAAGGGTAGCTAGCTTCTCTAGCTCTTAGGGCTAACAAAATCAACGAATGTGGGGAAAAAGCAGGAATGGAGTATGATTTTGGATGATCAGCCAAGATCATATTGAATTGCAGTGCTGGCTCAAAGGTCTGAAGGAGCCTACACCTGCACCTATTTTCTATGTTTCTATGTTTCTAAATGGTGCGCCCCTTCTGCCATTTACATTGGGCTTCTGTGTGTTTCTGTACATTGACTCAAGATCATCCTACATGCTCCTTCTCCACTTTGGGTAGTCATGGACCAGGGATTCTCAGGAGTCAGTGCGGATGTTTCTGTTTGTCGGGGCGCTTTCAAAATATCCTTCAATCATTTATTTTGTCCACTTGGTAATCCTGAATGGAATGCTTATTTTGGGAATATGCTGTTGGGAATTGGCCTGCCCAACGGAGATGACCAAGTATAACTAGGGACTCAGATTTAGCGTCTGAAGATGGGTCCCAGCCTGAAATGTTACCTGTCCTGTTTCTCCATGGATGCTGGTTGGCCTGCTGAGTTTCTAAAGCACTTTATGTCTATCTTAGGGACTCGACGTTGGATTTGTTGGCCTGGTAATGGTTTGCTTAACTTTCCAGTCTTATTTGAAGGATTTTGCAGAAAATCCGGTGAACATCTTGAGGTGCCTTCTGTAGGTAATCCACTTCTCAGAAACAAACTGGAGGGCAGGGATCACTGTGGCCCAGTAATTATGAGATTTGAGCCCTTGATCTTGAAACATTCTTTTACTCAGTTGGCCAAAAGTGGCGTTGAAACAATAATGTGATGGTTAATGTTTTTAGTTTGGTTTAGTTTATTTTAGTTTAGTTTAGAGATACTGGGTGGAAACAGGCTCTTCGGCCCACCGAGTGGTTAGGCTGTGGAGACCTAGAAAGTTTAATTAATAGATAGACACAAAGTGCTGGAGTAACTTAGCGGGTCAGAAAATGGATGGGTGATTTCGGATCGAAACCCTTCTTCAGACATTCAACAAAAGAACTTCTGAGGTTTAGCGTTCCTCAGTTGGTGTGGGTTCCTCATGGGTTTCAAGGAGGGTGCTGACCTGAAACATCACCCATTCCTTCACTCCAGAGATGCTGCCTGACCTGCTGAGTTACTCCAGCATTTTGTATCTATCCTTGATATAAACCAGCATCTGCAGCTCCTTCCTACACAAGTTTAATTAATAGGTGGACAGTTTTAAAATTGGAGCTAAGTTCACAGACATGGCTCTCTCCAAAGTTTGTTACACAGATCCTTTCACAAAGATGCACTCCAGAAATTGGCGGAGATGCTGCAATATTCTCTTCCAGACTGAACTCTTCAACCCTCATCCATTCGTATCACTTTGGTTTAACAGGTGCGATCCAGGAAGCTTGCGAAGCCTGAGTGCACTGAATTGAACTCACGGACTGCAGCCAATATTGTTCTCAAAGAACAATTTCTGCGTCAAAATCGCTAACCTGTTTCTCAAGGGATCTTCATAGACGCAGCCTGGCATCTTCAGCTGAAGTACCAAGGGCGGCAGGTTGTCACTTTTAGTGTATCTAACATGGTCCATGGCCTGCTTACACACCCGCCCACTCACATTGTCTAATATTTCCTCCTCTGACACTTAGTTAAGTTTCGTTTTGTTTAATGTCACGTATTGTCAGGTACCAGTGAAAAGGTTTTTTGTTGCGTGCTATCCAGTCAGCGGCCAGACTATACGTGATTACAATTAATGCGTCCCCTGTGTACATATACGGGAGAAAGGGAATTACATTTAGGGCAATATAAAGGCCAGTACAGTCTAATTAAAGACAATCCAAGGGTCTCCAATGAGGTAGATGGAAGAGCAGGACTGCTCTCTGGGTGTTTAAGAAGGAACTGCAGATGCTGGAAATACGAAGGTAGACAAAAGTGCTGGAGAAACTCAACGGGTGCAGCAGCATCTATGGAGCGAAGGAAATAGGCAACGTTTCGGCCCGAAACCCTTCTTCAGACTTTAGAAGGGTATGAGGAAGGGTTTCGGCCCGAAACGTTGCCTATTTCCTTCGCTCCATAGATGCAGCTGCACCCGCTGAGTTTCTCCAGCACTTTTGTCGACCTGCTCTCTGGTTGGTGAGACGATGGTTGATAACAGCTGGGAAGAAACAGTCCCTGAATCTGGGGGTAAGCGTTTTCACATTTCTATAACTCTTGCCTGATGGGAGAGAAGAGGGAATGTCTGGGATGAGACTCATCCTTGATTATGCTGGTGGCCTTTCCCAGGCAACATGAGGTATGAACGGAGTCAACGGAAGGGTTTGCGTGATGGTCTGGGCGGCGTCCACAACACACTGTGAACTGCTCATCCTTTGTGTACCAAGTAGCTAAATAACAGAATAGGAAGATCCTTCCAGCTCAAATATATTTGTCTGAGATTCAGCAACAAGGTAATGCAGAACCAAGACTCAGTCCAGTTTATTTACCACTTCTTTAGCTCAAGAATCTGACCCTGTTTCAGATCAGTTTGTGGTATCCAGACTAGGAATCTCCCTTCATGGTCTGGTCCAATTCCTTAAACATTGAGCCCATGAAGGGTACACTTTGTAGTCAGGAGGAAAGACATTCTTGCCATAGAGGGAGTACAGAGAAGGTTCACCAGACTGATTCCTGGGATGTCAGGACTTTCATATGAAGAAAGACTGGATAGACACGGCTTGTACTCGCAAGAATTTAGAAGATTGAGGGGGGATCTTACAGAAACTTACAAAATTCTTAAAGGGTTGGACAGGCTAGATGCAGGAAGATTGTTCCCGATGTTGGGGATGTCCAGAACAAGGGGTCACAATTTAAGGAAAAGGGGGAAATCTTTTAGGACCGAGATGAGGAATACATTTTTCACACAGAGAGTGGTGAATCTGTGGAATTCTCTGCCACAGAAGGTAGTTGAGGCGAGTTCATTGGCTATATTTAAGAGATGTTAGATCTGGCCCTTGTGGCTAAAGGTATCAGGAGGTATGGAGAGAAGGCAGGTACAGGATACTGAGTTGGATGATCAGCCATGATCATATTGAATGGCGGTGCAGGCTCGAAGGGCCGAATGGCCTACTCCTGCACCTATTTTCTATGTTTCTATGTCACTGGTTTTCGATATATTGTTGTGGAAAAATAAATTGGCAGGAGATTGACAATAAGTGATTATTGTAGAAGGGTCTCGACCCAAAATGTCGCTTATTTCCTTCGCTCCATAGATGCTGCCTCACCCGCTGAGTTTCTCCAGCATTTTAGTCTACCTTACGAATTATCAGCATCTGCAGTTCCTTCTTAAATTTTGTACTGCTTTTGTACGTATACTAAAAAAACAGCACCATTAGTCAACATCTGCAAGGACGTACTCCTGGCCAAAGATACTGGAGGAGCACACTGTCAGTGTTCTCTCCTGGGCCATCGCACAAGCATAGAGGCCCATTTACGCAAAATCACCCATTGTGGGAAAGGGTTGATGTTCAAGTACCATATGGTAGTCTTCCAAAGCACTCTATCCTGAGCTTTGACACACAAAGTGACTGCTAAGCAGATAGAGGAAAACATTCACGATGTGCTGAAAGTTTCCTTAAAGAATTGCAATATCCCTACTGACTTCTGGAATCTTTGCTTCAAGTCAAGAGAGAGTTCCATATGATCCCTCCAAGTGGAAAAGGAGCATAGGCGATGGTATTAAGAATCTCAAGTCCACGCATGAGGGGCAGACTAAAGCCCAGTATAAGAAGTGGAAAGAGCAGAAGAGCAGGCTTCCTCACTAACCACCCATCTGCCTGCTTTTAAGAGTCCACCTGTCCCATCTACAAAAGAGTTTACAGATCCCGCATCGACCTTACTGCTCACCTTGGTAACAAACCAAACGAAGATAGATACAAAACGCTGAAGTAACACAGTGGGTCAGGCAGCATCTCCGGAGATAAGGAATAGGTGACCCTTCTTCAGACTGAGAGTCAGCGGAAAGGGAAACAAGAGATATAACAGGGGAAAGCGAAACAAGACATATAGTCAGGAGAAAGGAAAATGAGAGATATAAGAAGAGTTGTGGCCCAAAAAGTTACCTGTTATTTCTCTCCAGAGATGCTGGCTGCCCCATTGTGTTACTCCAGCTTTTTGCGTCTATCTTCGGTTCAAAGCAGCATCTACAGCTCCTTCCTACACCAGTAAAATCAAGATATCTTTGAATGCGAGGGACTGCCAAAGAAGGAGAATAAATGTTTGTCTCCTTTATGAATGGCACAATGATAAAACTCTTCAACCCAAAACGTTAACTCTCTTTCTCTCCTCACAGACGCGGCCTGACCTGCTGAATATTTCTCACATTTTCTGTTTTTATTTTGAATTTACAGCATCTACAGTTTTTTTTTGATATTCGATATCATTATTGGACCAGACCGAACCCCTCGATAGTTTTTAAAAAATTGCCAATTTTCCACTGAAAATATTTATATGTGAATAATGGTAATAACTGGCTCACGTGTACAACTTACTGATGACATTTGTCTCAAGCACTGTGATGGAATATTAGCCAAGAGGAGATTAAAAGGTAAATCCCTACAATGAGAATGAGAATTTGTTCCAGCTATAAATGTGGGTGTGTTTGACATTTTTAACACAGAATTCCACCCCTGCATTGTTTTTCAAATGATAAGATTGTAGGCGTAGAGTGTCTCTTCCACTTTGGCTGCATATCGTATGTGCGCCTATTTTGTAATAACCTGAACCAAATGTATTCTGCAAATTGTTATATTCAAATACAACAAGACAAACACAGACTGAAATGGTATGCAAAATGTCAACCAGCTTGAAAGGGTTCAGAGCTGATTTGCCAGGATGTTGCCAGGACTGGAGAGAATGAGCTATCAGGAGAGGTTGAGCAAGCTAGGGCTTTATTCCTTGGAGCGCAGGAGAATAATGGGCCGGCCCACTTACGACTTTTTCAGCGACTGCCGGCACCCGTCATTAGGTCGTTGAAAATTTTCAACATGTTGGAAATCTAGGGGTGACCAGAACAAGGTACAACTCTCATGTCGCCGGTGTGTCGCCTGTATGGTCGTGAGTAGTCTCCTCAGTCGCCCAAAGAGTCGTAGTGTCTTTCTGGTCGCCGTTGGATTTTCAACATGTTGAAAATTTTCTGCGACCTGCAATGACCTATGACGGGTCCATAAGGGTTGATCTTATAGAGGTGTACAAATCATGAGAGGAATAGATTGGGTAAACACACAGTCTTTTGTCAGAATCGTGGAATTAAGAACTGGGGGATATATTGTATATCTTTATTGTCATTTCCTGAGTATTCGCATACCCAGAGGAAACAACAAAACGTTGCTCAACCAGTGTCCATTCAGTGTGCATGAAAAATAAATAGAAATAAAAAAAATACATGTATCATGAACAAATTTAACACTCTACTAAACATTCAACAGGCGTTATATAGGTTTAAGGTGTGGTGGGAAAGATTTAATAGGAACCTGAGGAATTTTTTTTCCACAAAGGGTGGTGGGTGTATGGAACAAGCTGCCAGAGGGGGTTGTTGAGGCAGGTACTATCGCAGCGTTTAAGAAACATTTACACACGTACATGGATCGTACAGGTTTAGAAGGATATGGGCCAAAAGCAGGCAGGTAGGACTAGTGTAGATGGGACATGTTGGTCAGCATGGGCAAGTTGGGCTGCAGGGCTTGTTCCCACGCTGTATGACTCTATGACACTAATGTACATCATAAAACAAAACAAAAAAAGTACTGAAAGAAAAGTACAAATTAACTGTAAACACTGATCTTCAATTAGACCAGTTAAGTTTGATCTTGCATGGTATAGCCGCAAGTTGGGCCCATTTCAGAATCGCAGGCATCATAATTTTCATATTCGGTCAAGCAAGTTAACATAGTTAGCCATGATGAAGAACCACTACTAAGAATCTTCAGTATCCAAGACCTAATATGAAGCTCATCATTTTGCCTTCTTTGGTAATAGTCAAAGTTAATTTAATATCTTCCACGCAATGCAGAGTAAGAACAGCTTATAATAATTAAGAACCTGTATCCAGCTAATGGATTTGGCAGACATTAGTGCATTTACATCCACTTAGGGAACATAGAGACATTTTGTTTTTTTCCCAATTACATTTTTCTAGAGCAGCGATAATACAAGCTTGAGCCTAAAGAGGCTAATACAAGCTCAATGCTGATTCTGTGCCAAATCTGTTCGATCAGGGTTAACATGCCTGATTGGTAAAGTATCTAATTACAGGCTAAGGCTCTTGAACACGTTTCAGTAATTATGATCCATAAAAGAGACATCACTTGATGTTCTCGTATTTGGGATGAGCTGCATACATTAGGTCATAAGGAATAGGGGTAGAATTGGGCCATTCGGCCCATCAAGTCTACTCAGTCATTCGGTCATGGCTGATCTATCTCCCCCTCCTAACCCCATTCTCCTGCCTTCTCCCCATAACCTCTAACAAAGGACAAAGGACATTTGTTGTCACATACATCAATTGGTGCAGTGAAATTCTAGTTACCATGCAGCGCACAAATAAGGTAAACACAACACTATAGAATTTAACATAAAACATAAAAACATCCTCCCACAGAGGAATCAATGTTTCCCACTGTGAGGGAAGGCAACAGAGTTCAGTCCTCTTCCTCTTGTTCACCCGTGGCCGGGGCCTATTAAGGCCTCCGCAGTCGCTGCTATTGTGGCCCGATGTTTCAGGCCCCCTCGCCGGTATGATGGAACTCCAACTTCGGAACGGAAGAACACTCTCAGCGGCTTGAAGTTTCTGAGTCGGCCACTTCCTACCGGAGACTGCGGCTCCTAAAATCCCCAGGCTGAGCTGGGCGGAGCTGCAACGCTGCCGAACCTCGTCAAGAGATCCCAGGCCTCCATGATGTTTAAAGTCAGCGCCTCCCATGGCTGAAAACTCCGCAGACCAAAGCTCCACGGCGTTCAAGTCGGCAGGCCCAACACTCCGGAGCTCCAACACGGCGATCCCGGTAAGGCATCGTCCTGCTCCGCGATAGAATTCAGCGCTGTGCCGACGCTGAAGCTCTGGCCGGTCTCCGGCAGGAAAGGCCGCGCCAATCCAGATGGTAGGCTGCGAGGAGGGGGCGAAGATGCGGCTCGGAGGAAAGACGTATCCTCGACCAGGTAGTGACTGAGAAAAACGGTTTCCCCCTTCCCTCCGTCCCCACTGCCCACATAAAAAGGACTAAAAGGCCTCCAAAAACAAACTTTTTGACAGACTAAAATAACAAAAAGGAAAGGAAAGGACAGATAGCTGTTGGCGAGGTTGATGGCGCCACCACTCGGAGACATCTGTACCAATCAAGAATTCTATCTATCTCCCTTAAAAATACCCACTGAACTTGGCCGCCTTCCCACTGCCCACAATAAAATTAATCTAAAAATGTCTTCCAAAAACCCACTTTTGACTTCCTTTACCTTTGGTAACCTTCTGTGGACAACAGAATTTCCACAGATGCACCACTTGATGGCGCCATTGACAAGAATCTTCCCATCTCCTTCCTAAAAGAATGTCCTTTAATTCTTTGGTCCTAGAACTGGACTTTAAGGGATATGGAGAGACTTGGCCATCCACAGCCTTCTTGTGGCAGTCCTTTCCACATTGAACCCCATTCTGGCTCAAAGGGCCGAAATGGCCTTATTCTATTCTGAATGTTCCCTTTCTTCTAAACTCCAGCGTCCAGCCCTTCGACAACCTCATCAGTGGAACCTACTTATTCCTTTCCCCACATTCTTGTATCTATGCTTCTTTCACTATTCTGACCCTCTTCACAATGAGCTCTTAGAGCTCTGGAACTGGTGGGACTTTGTTTTTATGTCATTGAAATGAGCTGGAGAGCAACCTCTGGAACGTGGTACTTGTTTCAAGCTTTTAGAAGCCATGATCACATTGAATGGCGGTGCTGGCTCAAAGGGCCGAATGGCCTACCTATTGTCTATTGTCTATTGTCTAGGTCTTCCCTTTCTTCTAAACTCCAGCGAATACAGGCCCAGTGTCGACAAACGCTCATCATAGGTTAACCTACTTATTCCTGGGATCATTCTTGGAAATCTCCTCTGGACCCTCTTCAGAGCCACCTCTGGAACTGGTGAGACTTTGTTTTAATGTCATTGAAATGAGCTTTGCCTAAGGGGAATTGCCTCAGCAATCCTCTGGAACGTTGAAGGCATCCAAGTTGCAAGCTTTTAGAAAGACTGCGGTTGATGGATAGGCTGTTGAGTGGGTTTGATTTATACCAGGTCATTTTGGTGGCAGGGAAAGCACATTCTAAACGGTGGCCGATTGGGAAAGGGGGAGATGCAGCAAATGAAGCAAGAGCTGTGATGGTACACCAGTCACACTTGGCAGTAAAGAAAGTCTTTTGCTGCAAGAGGATTTGAGTATTGAAGTTTTTATTAATTACAGGGTCTAGCAACTCATACCTTCACAAATTATTTCTGCTCTGCAAAAAGGATTTGTTGCTTACCTTGCATTTCAGAAGATTCCTGATAACCTACAGAAGAACAAGATTATTTGTCAGTCAGAGGTACAAGCCCTACTTCCTTAAGGGCCTGTCCCACTTGGGCGTCATTTGTGCGTCATTTACACTATATCATTTACGTGTCACGCCGCATGACACGCGTGTCGTGACGTAGGCAGTGACACGCGGCGCCCTAGGATTTTGGGATGCATAAAATCTTTGAGCGCCATCTGCGTAATGTGCAAATGACGCCCAAGTGGGACAGGCCCTTTAGAGGGCTGAGGAAGTTGGGCATGTCCCCAACAACCCTCACCAACTTCTACAGAAGCACCGTAGAAAGCATCTTATTGGGATGTGTCACATCTTAGTTTAGGAACAGCTCCATCCAAGACTGCAAGAAATTGCAGAGGGTTGCCCAGACCATCACCCAAACCAGTCTCCTTTCTACTGACCCCATCTAAACTTCACACTGTCTCATCAAGGCCACCAGAATAATCAAGGACCAGTCTCAGCGTCACTCCCTCATCTGCGAGGGATGAAAGAGTTATGAAGCAAGAGAAACAAGTGCAGGGGCAGGGAGATGAGGATGGGAGTAATAGGTGTGAGTACAGGTGGGGCATAGGAGCGTGGGGGGGGGGGGGGGGGGGGGGGTAGGGAGGAGGTAGGGAGAGGGGGAAGGTTTTGTAGATTCCTAAAATTGGTGAATTCAATGTTCATACTGTTGGATTGTAAACCACCCTAGTGGAATACGAGCTGTTCAATCAGGTTTTTAAGACGTGAGCTGCTTATTGACTGGCTGGCTACTCACGAAAGTACATACATGCAGAAAAAAAAAAGTGTTTTTACATGAATTCTGTGTGGGTGCTAGAGGTAGCCCCTATTCCAGTCATCAATGTAGCGGAGACAGAGTTGGAGGTTAGGGACAGTGTACCCCTGGAACAGGGACTGTTCGATGTACCCAACAAACAGGCAGGCATAGCTGGGGCCCGTGCGAGTGCCCATGGCTACACCTTTTGACTTCGAGGAAGTGGGAGAAGATGACAGAGAAGTTGTTAAGGGTGCGGACCAGTTCCGCTGGGTGGAGGAGAAACATGGAGAATATGTTAGAAAGGTTATTGAATGGCTCATTTACAAAGGACCATCTTTATCAAAGCAGAATCTTCTCCGCAGCCTAAAATTGATTTCTCACTAGCATGGAAGCAACCGTTTACTCTTTGCGTTAAGATTATTGACTGAGATCTTGGAATATGAATTGTTGCCAGATTTAGGAAGAAGCCCAGCTGCAAGTGAAAAATCAATCTCTGGGCCAATATTTTGCAGGTCACTCCTTTTAATGCTGGCTCAGGGCCATGCAGAAAATTGCATCCCATTCATCAAGGCAGACCTGAGTAAAGCAATTGCTGGTTCATAAATTTTGACATTGAAGTGAATCTGTCATGCTTGTGTATTGAAAACACAATTTTAGCCAGCTCCTGAAGGATGATCAAGTCAAACTTAATTATGTTGTAAGTTCTAAAATGTTATTCATAAACCTCAACCAAAAGCTGCCTTCCTGATGTTGCGAGAAGGGCAAACTTGCTGGTCAGTCTATGGTGCAGACAGGCGAGGTCAGAGTGTTTGTTGTGCTAAGTTTAGTTTAGAGATACAGCGCGGAAACAGGCCCTTTGGCCCTCCGAGCCCGCACCGACCAGCGATCCCCGCACATTAACACTATCCTACACGCACACGGGAAAATTTACCTTTATAACAAGCCAATTGACCTACAATCCTGTATGTCTTTGGAGCGTGGGAGGAAACCGAAGATCTCGGAGAAAATCCACAGGGAGAACAGACTGCACCCCTAGTTGGGATGGAATCCGGGTCTCCAGCTCTGTAAGGCAGCAACTCTAAATCTGCACCACCGTGCCACCCTTATTATGCTATGTTTTTGTCAACAACAACTCCACTGACTAGAATAGGATATTGGCCCTTGACATACAGAGCTAAATAAACCCAGCCTGCTGCACTTTTGGCACGGTAGCAACAATTTGGCAGAAAAATGAACTGATTTTTTCACCATGGCTCCATAGAGAGATGAATTACGTAGAATGGTTACATCTAATTCTTGCACAGAGCACTACCTTAAATGGGACATCTTGGTCAGTATGAACATGGTTGGCCGGATGCCCTGTTTCCCTGCTGTAAGACTCATTGACTCTTCGACTCAGTAAACATCCCAGAGAGTCCATATTAGCTCCATGTAACAGCAACCAAGCTAATCCCACACGCCACTTTGTATCTTCAGCCTAGTAGCTTATTTCCTTTCATGTCCTGGTCCTTCTCCCTTATAAATACTGCAATTGTACGTACCGGCCTCCATGACAATGTACTGTGTAAAAAAATATTTTTGGTGTCTATTTTTGTTCTTTGTGTGAAGAATGGTCTCGACCCAAAATATCATCCATTGTCAAAAGGTCAGAAGGAATAGGAGTAGAATTAGCCTATTTGGCCCACCATTTACTTTGCCGTTCAATCGTGGCTGATCTATCTCACCCTCCCAACCCCATTCTCCTGCCTTCTTCCTGTAACCTGACACAATGTACTATTCAAGAATATATCTATCTCTTGCCTTAAAAGTAGCCACTGACCTGGCCTCCACAGCTTTCTGCGGCAAAGAATTCCACCCTCTGACTAAGAAGACCTATTTATTTTCTCCAGAGATGTTGCCTGTCCCACTGAGTTACTCTAGAATTTTGTCTCCAGCTTCGGTGTCAACCAGCATCTGCAGTTCCTCCCTACACTTTCTAAGGTGTTTATTTATTCATCATTTATCCTGACAAGATATTGGAGGACATCAGAGATTAGGTTTGACCTGGTGGTTCTGCGATTGGTAACCTCAACACACTGCATCTTGCTTTAATTGATACTGATCTCTTCCTCTCTGGAGTTTTTAAGTACCTTTGGTGCTGCTGTTGGAATGGCCCTCGCCAAACCAAGTTTGTCCTACTGCCTTTCATTTGTGTAGTATGTTGGCCATCATTCAATGTCCACCTCTGGACCAGATAAAGTAGTGAAGAAATGCCTCCTTAAATTGCTACAGTGCTTCAATTGATTATTACCTCTACAAAGCTATTAGGAATAATAATAATAATAATAATAATAATAACTTTATTTATAGAGCACTTTAAAAACAACCACTGTTGCAACAAAGTGCTGTACATGACTAATCATGGACAAAAAATTATTACACGACAATAAAAACATTAAAAGAGAGAGTAAAAACAATAAAATTAAAAACATTAAAAGCACTAAAACAGGAGCAAAGTCTCAAGCAGGGTCAAAAGCCAAGGAATATAAATGTGTTTTAATACTGGTTTTGAAGATGGACAGTGAGGGGGCCTGTCTGATGTGCAACGGCAGAGTGTTCCATAGCGCCGGAGCAGCAACAGAGAAGGCTCTATCCCCTCTGAGCTTCCGCTTAGACCTCGGTACCTCCAGGAGCAGCTGATCAGCTGACCTGAGGCACCGGGCAGGAGCGTATGGATGAAGGAGGTCAGAGACTCTAGGTGATGTGTGCCACACCAGAACATAGATTAAGGGAACAGGAGTTGGCCACTTGGTGCTTTGAGTCTGCTATGGACATCAATAGAATCATGCCTTATCTGATCTTGTCTCAGCTTCTTTTCCCGCCTGGTCTCCCAAACCATTACAGTCCAAAAATCTATCCATTATAGCCATGAATTAATTCAAAGACTCAACCTCCGTAACTCCCTAAGGTGGAGAATTCCAATGATTCGATACTCTCTGACAGAAAATCCTTTTTCTTGTTTTCATCTTCGATCCGAAACCATGGCCCCATTAGATTCTCCATGCACCAAAATATCCTGTCAAACACCTTCACAAGCTTATCTGTTCCAATAATATTCAAGACCCTGGGTTTCAACAGAAGTAACAGACGTTCCCATGGGTAAATAGAAAACAAATCGTTGAAAATAACGAGTGAAAGTGCTTCTGCATTTCTAGAGTTTGAAGATAGACTTTGATATCTTGTGTCTATCTTCACAGGAAAGGTGCTCAGAAACCTGGGAGTGGCACTGGAGTAAAAACCTTGTGTTGGTGATATTAATAGAAATAAACCTTGGATGATTCTAGGATTTGGATGACCTTATTGAGGTTGTAGCTGGACTTAAGATAGAAACAGAATGCTGAAATAACTCAGCAGGACAGGCAGCATCTTTGGATAGAAGGAATGGGTGACGTTTTGGGTCGACCATTCTAAAGAGGTCTTCTTCAGACCAGTCTCGATCTGATAAATCACCCATGCCTTCTATCCAGTGATACTGCTTGTCCCACCAAGTTACTCCAGCATTTTGTGTCTATCTTCGGTGTAAACCAGCATCTGCAACGTCTTCCTACACCTTGTAGCTGGACTTATTATATAACCTTGTATTGCCAGACGTGAATGCCTGCGATCTGGTCCTCAGAGAATTGAAGACCTCCTGGTTCCTGCAAAGATTCTGGTTAGTGAATGGTTGTGATGGGAACACACATTTCTTAATGAAGTCTGTAACAACCATGGCATATTTGTTCAGGCCCGTTGCCAAGTCCTTAAACATCACCCAATGTACCAATGTCAGTCAGTCATGAAGTCACTCCTCTGACCAGCTTGGTACAATTCTCACCACTGGAGCTGAGCTCTTCAGTTGCTGCCTGTAGGCAGAATGAAGGAGCATGGCTAGGTGATCCGATATTCCAAAATGTAGGTATGTTACAAAACCTACCTGAATCGTGGCTGAGCATCTGCCCTACCCCTTGTGCGCGATTTTGGCGCTAGATCGGGTTTAAAACGCGATTTTTACTAGGCTGTTGCAATCGAAAATGTTCAGCCTAGTAAATCATTAACGGAAAATCGCTGAAAGACCCCGTCGCAAAAGGTATTATTAGTTTTTATGGCCTTGTATAATAGTTATAGTAGTTTAAAAATCATTCTCTCAACCCGCAACCTCTCGCAGCCCCAGGGTTTTATAAAGCAAACAATTAAAGTATGTACCTAAGTTTTTTACATTAATGGGGCTTCTTAGAACCCTGTATATAAAGTTTTCTATAGGAGTAGTTGTGAACAAGATGCAGAAGTTTCAGGAGTATAGTGATGGGCTGATAGTAAATTGACTTTAATTTACAGGAACACTAAATTCCTTCCAGCCTATAAATTGATGTAATAGATTTAAAAATGTGGTTTTAAAATTTGAGAGGGCTATCCACTTATTAGGATAGATGTTTAGATCTAGTAATGGTTTGAAAGCACAATTGAGCTAACTAATATATGTTTTTAGGTCATCCAGTAAGAATTTTAGATTTGTTTCAAAGCTTCAATCTATGAGAAAATTTCATTCGTTCAAAAGAAGGGGGCTTTTGACTGTCCCGATCACAGCTTTTTTGTGGGATAGGAATAGGGCGGATGCTAATTTCGGTTTAAAATGGCCATAACCGAGATATGAAATTGATAGGCCCAAAAACCTATTGGATGCTGATCTCAGCGGGAGACTTGATTTTTAAAATCTCAAAATTTTGTAACATTGCTACAAAATGCCAGGTGGAGGAAAGATCTGTGATGGGTGACGGAGAGTTTTTGGGTGACGGGACCCTAAGTCTGTCAGATGCAGAAGTTGTATATGATGGGCTTAGTAAAGCTGATAAAATGAGAGGCGTTAGTAGAAAATGGCACAGGCATCTAGTGAAAGATTGAAAGCTTCAAAGAGTCGTTCAAAGGGCTGGGAGCCCTTGTGTGGGTAGGAACTGCGGATGCTGGTTTAAACCGAAGATAGGCCCAAAAGCCTGGAGTGACTCAGCGGGACAGTCAGCATTTCTGGAGAGAAAGAATGGGTGACGTTTCGGGTCGAGACCCTTCTTCAGACCTTGTATATGGTTTGCTGAACGTTAACATACAGGTTCTGTAAACAATTTGGAAAATAACTGAGTAATAATAATAATAAATTTTATTTATGGGCGCCTTTCAAGAGTCTCAAGGACAAAGTAGAGAGGCTGTGCACCAGTTATACAGAGCCCTGGGGAGACTGCACCTAGAAAAGTATGTAGAGTTATAATCTCCCAACATTAAGGGGCTGTCCCACTTGGGCGACCTAATTGGCAAGTTTAGAAGAGTTTAGGAGAGTTTGAAAAAATGTCATGTTGAAGACCTCCTTCGACTATGTTGAAGACTAGCTTCGACTAACTACGACTAACTTCGGGAAAATTGGATGCCGAATAGTGGAGAGTGAAGACCACCTTCGATCTCCTTCGACCTCCCTTCGACTATGATGAAGACTATCTATGACTACCTTCAATTACCTTCGACTACCCTCGATTACCTACGACTAACAAGATGACCTACTATGAACTACTACGACTAAACTTACGAGTAAAAAAAAGTATCCATTTTTTCCATGGCGACCTTTTTTTACCCGCGGGCATTTTTCTACATGTTGAAAAATACGCCGGGACCTAGCTGAGGCCTCGATTAACCGGGCACTACTCTCGAGCATGAAGGAGAGTTACAAAGACCTCCTACGACCTCGTGTCGACCATGCTGCGAGTATGAGCCGAGGGCAAACTCGCCAGAACTCGCGGATTAGGTCGCCTAAGTGGGACAGCCCCTTCAGGCAGAATACCCTTGTGATAGAAAAACCACAATGAAAATTCACGAATCTGATTTCTGACTTCACTAAATAAGGAAAGGTGGGATTGTATTTTCTTCAGTTCAAAAGCATGAGAGTATTATCACTTTGAAATATCAAAGTTCCTTAAGGGATTTCTCAGTGTAGATGTGCAGTTAATGTTTCCTCTGTCCAGGTGTCTAGAACCTGGATGCAATGTCTCAAAATAATTGATCAACTATTCAGGACAGAGTTGAGAAAATATTTCTTCACCCAGCAAGTGGTGAAGCTTGGGAACTGTGTGTCCTGAAGGACTCCAGAGGCTCGGAGACTGAGTATATATATTAAAGATGCAGATTGATTATTTTCTAGAGATAAAGGGCAGTTAGAGAGAGCGGTAAAAGATCGGCATGGATCTCATTGAACGATGGAGCAGTCACAAGGAACAGAATTACCTACTCCTGCTTCCATCGCCCCTGTCCCACTTAGGAAACCTGAACGGAAACCTCTGGAGACTTTGCGCCCCACCCAAGGTTTCCGTGCAGTTCCCGGAGGTTGCAGGTGGTTGCCGGAGGTTGCAGGTAGGGAGACTGCCAAAAACCTCCGGGAACCTCTGGGAACCGCACGGAAACCTTGGGTGGGGCGCAAAGTCTCCAGAGGTTTCCGTTCAGGTTTCCTAAGTGGGACAGGGACATATTACTTCATATTCTTATATTCACGTGGCACGATAGTTTATATCTTTGCAACAACTATGAAGTTGAAATGGACGGTGTTATCCTGACATGAACACTCACGGTATTGAAGGTGGCGGAGCAAAGGCACGTTTAATATTATTTTTCAACCAGGCTGATAAAACCTGGTTGGTTGCTACATATGCCAGATAGTTTGCACTCAAACAGGTATAAATTTTAGGGACAGTTTTAGGGACAGGGACAGTTTCTTCCCAGCTGTTATCAGGCAACTGAACAATCCTACCGCAATCAGAGAGCAGTACTGAACTACTATCTACCTTGGAATATCTTTGATCAGACTTTACTGGCCTTTCCTTGCACTAAACATTGTTCCATTATCATGTATCTGTACACTGTGTATGGCTCGATTGTAATCATGTATTGTCTTCCTGGTGGCTGGTTAGCACGCAACAGAAGCTTTTTCACTGTACCTCAGTACACGTGACAATAAACTAAACTGGGATTTGAGCCCATTGCCTCGTCAGCAGCCGTTTCTCATGGATGTTCCTGGAAAATAGGCTTGGGAGGCAAAGTGGGAGAGGGGTGTGGAGGAAGTTGTGGGCAGCAGGGAGAAAAGACTGGGGTAGTGTTGCTTCAAGGTGGGATGAAAGTAACTTGGAGAAGATTGGGTTGTGCACAATCAGAATGAGACCAATTGGGATATTTTTAATTTTTATTCTGGAGCACTTAAATCACAACAATTTTCATATGCCACATAAAATGGAATTTCTTGGGCTATGTTTAAGTCAAGCAAAACTCAGGACTTATTTTATCATCTGTAATGAAGGAAAGATATATTCTAGACAATAGACAATAGACAATAGGTGCAGGAGTAGGCCATTCGGCCCTTCGAGCCAGCACCGCCATTCAATGTGATCATGGCTGATCATCCCCAATCAGTACCCCGTTCCTGCCTTCTCCCCATATCTCCCTGACTCTGCTATTTTTAAGAGTCCTATCTAGCTCTCTCTTGAAAGCATCCAGAGAACCTGCATCCACCGGCAGAGAATTCCACAGACTCACCACTCTCTGTGACAAAAAGTGTTTCCTCGTCTCCGTTCTAAATGACTTACTCCTTATTCTTAAACTGTAGCCCCTGGTTCTGGACTCCCCCAACATCGGGAACATGTTTCCTGCCTCTAGTGTGTCCAAGCCCTTAACAATCTTATATGTTTCAATGAGATGCCCTCTCATCCTTCTAAACTCCAGAGTGTACAAGCCCAGCTGCTTCATTCTCTCAGCATATGACAGTCCCGCCATCCCGGAAATTAACCTTGTAAACCTACGCTGCACTCCCTCAATAGCAAGAATGTCCTTCCTCAAATTAGGGGACCAAAGCTGCACACAATACTCCAGGTGTGGTCTCACTAGGGCTCTGTACAACTGCAGAAGGACCTATTTGCTCCTATATTCGATTCCTCTTGTTATAAAGGCCAACATGCCATTCGCTTTCTTCACTGCCTGCTGTACCTGCATGCTTACTTTCATAGAGACTGATGGACAAGGATCCCCAGATCCTGTTGTACTTCCCATTTTCCGAACTTGACGCCATTTAGACACCATTAAGCTGGCATTTTGTGTAGGAAGGAACTGCAGATGCTGGTTTACGTCGAAGATAGACACAAAAAGCTGGAGTGACTGAGCGGTCAGGTAGCATCTCGCATCTGCCTGACCCGCTGTGTTACTCCAGCGTTTTGCGTCTATCTAAATCTGGCATTTTGTTCATGTGACCATTTCAGAAACTGCGGCGTAATTCTTTGATGTTTGTTTAGTTCTGGCTTCCATTAGAAAGCATTGTACAACACAGATGTGGCATACACAATAGTAATGAGAAGAAACTAAAGGCTAAAAACTGTATAATTTTATTTAAATATAATACACTTAAGCTAAATTGAATACTACACCTTTGCACTGTTTGCTATGTAGTTGCTCCAGAAAGATATATACTGAATATAACTTTTGAAAAAAATACTGGAATTAAAACACTTACCATCACCTCACAAGAACTCACAGAGAACATTGTAAGATCAATTTAATTTTCTTTCGGGATAAGTACATTCGTATTTTCCATACACCTTTTAATTCCTTGTATAAGCAGATTCTTGTGAAATCTCCGCATAAGAAAACACAATCCATTTTCACTCAAATTATCGTTTCACCTTATTGCTTAAACTTTCAATAAGAGAAATATTCATATTTAAATGAAAGAACATTATGTCGTAGCAAATTAGATAATATCTGTTAGTCTGCATTTGCAAGAGGCATATATTCTTTAAAACTATGTTAGTTATTAGGTACTATTAAGGTAATTGACGAAAAAGCAATAGTATCTCTTTATAAACAGTTGTGTGCAAAAGTACTGTTGTATATATATATATAGATATATATATATATAGATATATAGATATATATTTATATATGATAATTTTCTTATTTCTACCATCAGACCATAAGTAAAATAACCCACTAAAGCAAAGAAATAGAAAGTTACAAAGTATGTTCGTATTGCAGCTTCTCTTATTGAAAATTGTCATTAATGAACTGCAAAAAATATTAACTGAGAATTGCCTTCAAAATAAAATTAAAGTTTCAGTAGGCGAAGGCAGGTATAATGCAGTTCCATCTTGAAAAATGTTTGCATCATGAAAATAGACTGTTATATTCAGTAAGGTAGATTGATGGGTTTTTCAAATGACTCGTCCATTATAGAATCAAGAAATAAGGAATATAAATTTACATTCATGCAAAAAGTTACAGATTATGCACAGCAAAACAATGTGACGCAATAAATATTTTCTCTTCTTACCAGCCTTCAGTACTCATGTACTCCATTTGTAAAAATAGGTTACCCATACTATGTCTGTGCAGGCAAGCTTAAGACTAAATGGTTTACTTTCAAAAGAGTTTATCATCTTAAATATCTTTATTGTAAACAGGGCAGTCTGTCTTCAACTCTTCCTGGTGCCAACAGACATTGTTTCCAGGACTTCCATCGACCGAGCAGGAGAATCATTCAGGTGGAATGTTGTAGCTTAGAATTCCCTTGGTCTCTTTCGTATTCCTCCTGGGCTCGTTGCAATTTTTTGCTTTTCAGTTTCCATTTATGGAAGTGAAAGGTCGCAAGAGACGTGGATAATAAAGTAATGATTAAAGCCAGCAGGATGAGCAGTGCCACAAATGAAGAGATACTTTCCTCCAGACGTTTTGGATCCCCTTCGCTCGTTGAGTTAAATTTTGAAATGTTATCATTTTGATTGCTTGACAGTAATGTTGGCATTGGAACTTTATGGAACTTCGAATTCATTTTGTGACCAAAAGCTCAAAATCCCTCGTTCGCTAATTCTTCGCAAAGCGTGAACATGAGTTTGGGATTTACTGCAGATTGTTAGTTTCAGAAATGGGTCTCCATTAACAAAGTGCAAGGTTTAAATGAGGGAACACAGACAAAATTAAGCGAATAAGAAGTGTTTGTGAGAGATGATATGGTCAGCATATATGGGCTTTCATTGTCACAAAACCAACGTTGCCAAAGTGCTGGTAATTTATCTTCCAGCTGGTTTTAAGTGATCTTGGAGTTGGGTTCACACGCAGTTTCAATGCCCTTGTTGGGAAAAATGCTGAGTTTCAAATATGAAGCATCAGGAGACAGTCTGGGGAAAGAAACAATTCCATTTAAGGCATAGGCTTATTTCTGCTTTGCAAACATAAACAAAACATTAATGTTTGTTCTTTAATGGAATGTGCCGCTGACAAGTGGAAGTATCTTAAAAATACTGCTAACTGAGTAATTCAGTTGCACGATTCTATTGGCATTTAAATCAAGAACGTTGTTCCATATTGCATGCAAATAAAATGATTATTAATAAAGTCCAGATCTGAACAACGTCTACCATTGTCAATTTGTTTAGTATTTGGTTCTGGCATCATGGGAAATGATTTTGGATAGCCTCAATGCATTTTCCAGTGCTCACAAATACAATCTAGAAGTCACAGTCTTGGCATTACAACCAGTACAGCCCTGAGGGTAGAAATTGTGAGAAATGGCACTGGCACAGTGGTGATGTGAAAAAAGTACTTGGGTACAAGCAATGGCAAAGTATGAGGCCCAATAGGCTTAATCATCTCCAAGAAAATGTAATAATATATATTAAACTCATTAATAACAATATTTTTTATTAATATTATATGTTGATCAACCTAAATTGCTGCATTCATGTAAGCCGTGATTAGTTTACTCGATTGGTATTTTAGGGCATTTGATTTTGTTGGACAATTGAATTTTACGTTTTATAAGTAAACATTTATCTTTCTCATAAAGTACTTTTTTACAACATTCACAGTTTTGATGTAGTTACTGAAGCTTATATTTTATAGTAGGTTCTGATGCGGTAACATCTTTAGGACAATTTACAACCTACTGCAGGGCAGAAAAAGGACGTGAAATGGAAGCAATGTATCAAGGCAGCACAGTAGCGCAGCTGGTAGAGCAGCAATGCTGCCTCACAGCACCAGAGAGCTGGGTTCGATCCTGACCTCAGGTGCTGTCGGTGTGAAGTTTGCACACTCTCACTGTGACTGTGTGGGTTTCCTCAAGGTATTCTGGTGTCATAGATTCATAGATTCATAGAAAATAGGTGCAGGAGTAGGCCATTCGGCCCTACGCGCCTGCACCGCCATTCAATATGATCATGGCTGATCATCCAACTCAGTATCCTGTACCTGCCTTCTCTCCATACCGCCTGATCCCTTTAGCCACATCTAACTCCCTCTTAAATATAGTCTAACTCCCTCTTAAATACAGTCCTCCCACATCGTAAAGACTTGCGGATTTGGAGGTTAATTGGCCTCTGTAATTTGCATCTAGTATGCAGTGAGTGGATGTGAAAATGGAATAACATAGAATTAGTGTGTGAACACTATACTGGAAAATGCATTGAGGCTATGCAAAATAATGGTCGGCTTGGACTCAGTGGCCCGAATGGCCTGTTTCCATGCTGTATCTTTAAATCAATCAATACAATGCATGCAAGTTATTTCTTGGACCTGTGGTTGGTTGGAAGAGTGTATACACAGTGCTACACAACAAGCCATTTTTTTGTTGTCCAATAATTATCTAACAACAACTTTTTTACAAAGCACATGAACAGGGAATAACACAATATATTTTCTTTTGTTACCTTTTCCCAAAAGTAATCTCTTACTCTGGAGTTATAATCAGATATGTATTCAATATATTACTTAAATATCAATAATTTAGCCACATTTACTTCACTATAACGACTGAACTGATAGCACAGATTTTCGAGATTACTGCATTCAAGATCTTGTATGGATTTATAGATGAATGTTTCAATAGACTTCAAACGTTAGTGAAAATGTGCTTTAATTAGGAAAAGGTAGCAATAGACTATTCTAAAAGACTATTCATGATATATATTGGTATACCAACAACAAAGAAGGCATGTTGAGTTATCATATAACCATATAACATATAACAATTACAGCACAGAAACAGGCCATCTCGGCCCTACAAGTCCGTGCTGAACACTCATTTTCCCCTAGTCCCATCTACCTGCACTCAGACCATAACCCTCCATTCCTTTCCCATCCATATACCTATCCAATTTATTTTTAAATGATGGAATCTCAATGAATGCTGCATTGAGGTCATCTTTTTCTGAATGTTGGTATTATTTTATTTTGTTTCGTTGTTGATAAACATCAAAAGTCAGACTATCATTTCACCACAAATACTGCTATTCAATTATTTAAAAATGAGTGTCAAAAGCACTGACCGAGAAGTTTGAAACCCAGTTAAGTAGAATTTGAAATCAGCCAACCAAGTAACGTTTTCGGAAGGAAGCATCTTTACAAGGATGGGAAAGCCACTATTTCCCTTAAAGCATTCATTGAATGGGGAATGGTATTCTGATCATCTTAAATTCATAAGGTTTGTTCTTCAATTGTACGTAAAAATGGAATGGAATTTTACATAATAGTCGTGCTGCTAATTCCTTGATGACCTTATTTGCTCAGAGATTAAAATCTAGTGCCGTTCTGCAGAGTCACAGCCTTGTTTCACTGGCAGCACCAAGGAAACAATAGAAGGGAGAACTCAAATCATTTCAGTAGATTTGCAAAAAAAGTGTCCAGTGGGCCAAATTACAAACTAGTTCCCCCACACAGAACTAATTCTGTCTGTCACATATTATGCCCATCATTACCGAATTTAATTGCCAATATACGGCCGCTGTAAAACCGCGCGAAGCGTCTAATTCAAGATTGATGAAGAGCAAAATAGCATATAAACACAAATGTATATACAGAAACAAACTTATCGATACACGTTGGTACATACGACAGCTCTGTATCACGTCGAAAAAGCCATGAGAAACATACGTTTTATATGCACGGGAGATGAATACATGATAGGAAATGATCTGGCGGTAGGTCGACTGGATTTTAGATATTAGGAAGATAATTTTAAACTATATATTGATCGAGAGAGACGATTAATCCCCGTAGCAACGAAGGCGCTATCAAGAGATGTAAGCGATTTTTGAGGATTTACTCGGCATGTAGGAGGTGGAATCTATCGTTTTATAATCCCACCCGGGATTCGCTTCTGGTAAATCGCGATACAGTACCATCTTGCCTTAAGACATAGTTTTGCATTTCATAAGCGTTCGCTGTCCGCCTTTAAACTCCGACTTAATCCTTCGAGAGATTCTATGTAAAATCAGCATCGATTAAAATTTCATATATATACATATATGTGTATTTATAATAGTCTCGTAATGGTTAGACCGTTACCTGTGTTTGAAAGATCTGCCGCAGATAGAGGAATGTTTAATGGATTGCCACTGGCGAACAGCTCTTGCCCGCTGCAGTATCACAGCTATTCGCGCCGGCGTTGAAATTACAGCGTTATTTCCGTTCCTTCAACGTTCAGCGGCCGAGCCTGCCAGTATCTATCTCCCTTCTCTCTTCAACTTAACTTTTACTTTATTCCGAATCACATCACGTGAACAGAAATGGTACGGTCCAACACCAGATGTTGGTAAGAAACGATCCAATTCAGAAATCGAGGGGGGGGGGGAGAGGGGGGGAGATAAGGGACACAAGCAGGGAGGCAGCGAGAGGAGGACTCCACCAAGCAGAGCTAGTTATATTCACCACAAGCTCCACACCAAATGACAATAACACAAAGGGGAGGTTAAGTTTTAATAGACGAGCCAAGCCCTGAAGTGGGGCTTGATTAAACTTAAACTCGACATTTGCAGGGAGGAACTGGAGATGCTGGTTTAAGCAGAAGATAGACACGGATTGCTGGAGTAACTCAGCGGGACGGGCAGCATCTCCGGAGAGAAGGAATAGGTGACGTTTCGGGTCGAGTCCCTCCTTCAGACTGGAAGTCAGGGGAAAGGGAAACAAGAGCTATATATGGTAATGTAGATGTAGAGAGATATAGAACACGTTACTTATATTGAGTGAAGGAGGGTCTCGAACCGAAACGTCGCCTCTACATTTTCTCCAGAGATGCGCTGAGTGACTCGCTGAGTGACTCCAGCTTTTTTGTGTCTATCTTCCCTTTAAACCAGCATCTGCAGTTCCTTCCTATGAATTGAGAGTTTCGTTTTAATTATACCTACATTGACCGGGAGAGATGCAACGAAGATATTTTTACAAAGATATGTGATTACTGAGGATTTACCCGTTTGGGTACAAAGAGTGTAGGGATAAGCCCTGATGAAATGCAGAGATTACCTCCAGTACTTCAATGAGGCGGTGTCAGAGAGCGTTCTCCATCTGAAGACGTGCCATGCGCTGATTTATTGCTTTGGAATAAAAGCCCCCGACATGGCAGTTTGAAGATAAGAAAACGTTTTGGAATAAGTAAATCCAATACCGTCTAACAAAATATAGAAACAAAATGCTGGGGTAACGCAGCGGGTCGGGCAGCATCTCTGAAGAGAAGGAATAGGTGACGTTTTGGGTTGAGACCCTTCTTCAGACGGACAGTCAGGGGAGAGGGAAACTAGAGGAAGTGAACATGCAGAGAACAAACCAGAGCCGGCACTAATGACCCAGGAAAGGTGGAGCCCACAATGGTCCATTGTTGGCTGTGGAGGAGGTGATAACGAAGGGATACAAACAGCGAAACTAGTCTGAAGAAGGGTCTCGGCCCGAAACGTCACCCATGCCTTCTCTCCACAGATGCTGCCTGTCGCGCTGAGTTACTCCAGCGTTTTGTGTCTATGATGGGTTTAAACCAGCATCTGCAGTTCCTTCCTACACACAGTGAAACGTGCAGGACCAGTAGGATGGGGGGGGGGGGGGGGGGGGGAGACGGAGAGAGAAGGGGATGAATGCAAGGCTACTTGAAATGAGATAAATCAATATTCGACAAATCCGTCTAACAATGGTGTTTCTGGGACATGTTTTACGTGTCCCCCCTTCTGTTTGCACCCAGTTCCAGAGGCATTGTCTCAGTCTCTGTGCAACATCGCCTTGCCCCAAAGTACCCTTTCTCCACACATCGGTGGCTGTTCGCTGCCCCGCCACCGGGAACCCCGTTCACCAGCTCAATCAACTGTGATTTTATTTTACAAAATGTTCTTTAGCGGCCAGTGGTGCGGTAAGACGCCGCGCTATAAATAACCAGGGGTTAATAATAGAACCGTAGAGAAAGCCATCAATGCCTCGCTAGATCAATTTGAGCAAGCGACCGGTTAAATTGATCAGCAAAAGATTCACGACCCCTGATCACTAATCGCTGCAGCCTCCAGTGTAGTTCTAACAGCACTAATATACGCCTCACAGGAACGGCCGAGCGTTTCCTCTCACGCTGGTGATGTGGGCAGAATCCTAATCAACACACAGCGACACTTCAGACACCCCAGCGGTATGAATATCGACTTCTCTAATCACAAGTAAACATAGAAACATAGAAAATAGGTGCAGGAGTAGGCCACTCGGCCCTTCGAGCCTGCACCGCCATTCAATATGATCATGGCTGATCATCCAACTCAGTATCCTGTTCCTGCCTTCTCTCCATACCCCCTGATCCCTTTAGCCACAAGGGCCACATCTAACTCCCTCTTAAATATAGCCAATGAACTGGCCTCAACTACTTTTCTGTGGCAGAGAATTCCACAGATTCACCACTCTCTGTGTGAAAAAGGTTTCCCTCATCTCGGTCCTAAAAGATTTCCCCCTTATCCTTAAACTATGACCCCTTGTTCTGGACTTCCCCAACATCGGGAACAATCCTCCTGCATCTAGCCTGTCGAACCCCTTAAGAATTTTGTAAGTTTCTATAAGATCCCCCCTCAATCTTCTAAATTCTAGCGAGTACAAACCGAGTCTATCCAGTCTTTCTTTATATGAAAGTCCTGACATCCCAGGAATCAGTCTGGTGAACCTTCGCTGTACTTCCTCTATGGCAAGAATGTCTTTCCTCAGATTAAGAGACCAAAACTGTACGCAATACTCCAGGCGTGGTCTCACCAAGACCCTGTACAACTGCAGTAGAACCTCCCTGCTCCTATACTCAAATCCTTTTGCTATGAATGCTAACATACCATTCGCCTTCTTCACTGCCTGCTGCACCTGCATGCCTACTTTTAATGACTGGTGTACCATGACACCCAGGTCTCGTTGCATCTCCCCCTTTCCTAATCGGCCACCATTCAGATAATAATCTACTTTCTTGTTTTTGCCACCAAAGTGGATAACCTCACATTTATCCACATTATACTGCATCTGCCATGCATTTGCCCACTCACCCAGCCTATCCATGTCACCTTGCAGCCTCCTAGCATCCTCCTCACAGCTAACACTGCCCCCCAGCTTCGTGTCATCCGCAAACTTGGAGATGTTGCATTCAATTCCCTCGTCCAAATCATGAATATATATCGTAAATAGCTGGGGTCCCAGAACTGAGCCTTGCGGTACCCCACTAGTCACTGCCTGCCATTGTGAAAAGGACCCGTTCACTCCTACTCTTTGCTTTCTGTCTGCCAACCAGTTCTCTATCCACATCAATAGTGAACCCCCAATACCGTGTGCTTTAAGTTTGTATACTAATCTCTTATGTGGGACCTTGTCGAATGCCTTCTGAAAGTCCAGATACAACACATCCACTGGTTCTCCCTTATCCACTCTACTAGTTACGTCCTCGAAAAATTCTATAAGATTTGTCAGACATGATTTACCTTTCATAAATCCATGCTGACTTTGTCCAATGATTTCACCACTTTCCAAATGTGCTGCTATCCCATCTTTAATAACTGATTCTAGCAGTTTCCCCACTACCGACGTTAGACTAACTGGTCTGTAATTCCCTGTTTTCTCTCTCCCTCCCTTTTTAAAAAGTGGGGTTACATTAGCTACCCTCCAATCCTCAGGAACTACTCCAGAATCTAAAGATTTTTGAAAAATTATCACTAATGCATCCACTATTTCTGGGGCTACTTCCTTAAGTACTCTGGGATGCAGCATATCTGGCCCTGAGGATTTATCGGCCTTTAATCCATTCAATTTACCTAACACCACTTCCCGGCTAACCTGGATTTCACTCAGTTCCCCCATCTCATTTGACCCCCGGTCCCCTGCTATTTACGGCAGATTTTTATGTCTTCCTTAGTGAAGACAGAACCAAAGTAGTTATTCAATTGGTCTGCCATGTCCTTGATCCCCATGATCAATTCACCCATTTCTGACTGCAAGGGACATACATTTGTTTTAACTAATCTTTTTCTCTTCACATATCTATTAAAGCTTTTGCAGTCAGTTTTTATGTTCCCTGCCAGTTTTCTTTCATAATCTATTTTCCCTTTCCTAATTAAGCCCTTTGTCCTCCTCTGCTGGTCTCTGAATTTCCCCCAGTCCTCTGGTAGGCTGCTTTTTCTGGCTAATTTGTACGCTTCATCTTTTGTTTTGATACTATCCCTGATTTCCCTTGTTATCCACGGATGCACTACCTTCCCTGATTTATTTTTTTGCCAAACTGGGATGAACAATTGTTGTAGTTCATCCATGGAGTCTTTAAATGCCTTCCATTGCATATCCACCGTCAACCCATTAAGAATCAATCGCCAGTCTATCTTGGCCAATTCACGTCTCATACCCTCAAAGTTACCTTTCTTTAAGTTCAGGATCCTTGTTTTTGAATTAACGATGTCACTCTCCATCCTAATGAAGAACTCAACCATATTATGGCCACTCTTGCCCAAGGGGCCTCGCACAACAAGACTGCTAACTAACCCTTCCTCATTACTCAATACCCAGTCTAGAATAGCCTGCTCTCGCGTTGGTTCCTCTACATGTTGGTTTAGAAAACTATCCTGCATACATTCCAAGAAATCCTCTTCATCAGCACCCTTTCCAATTTGATTCACCCAATCTATATGTAGATTGAAGTTACCCATTATAACTGTTTTACCTTTGTCGCTTGCATTTCTAATTTCCTGTTTGATGCCATCCCCAACTCCACTACTACTGTTAGGTGGCCTGTACCCAACTCCCACTAGCGTTTTCTGCCCCTTAGTATTTCGCAGCTCTACCCATATCGATTCCACATCCTCAAAGCTAATGTCCTTCCTTTCTATCGCGTTAATCTGCTCTCTAACCAGCAACGCTACCCCATCTCCTTTCCCTTTCAGCCTATCCCTCCTGAATATTGAATATCCCTGGATGTTCAGCTCCCAACCTTGGTCACCCTGGAGCCATGTCTCCGTGATCCCAACTATATCATAGTCAGTAACCCTTGCTTTCCATCTCTCTCCATCATCCACCTTCCCAGTTCTCCGATCGCTGATTACATTTGTTTGTGGTGTTGTTACCTTCTCCCAGCTAACAATGACCTATTCTCCATCCCCTTTGATGTCCAGTTCTCACACCTGATACTTCCTTATCTCTGTATCTCTGTATCTCCCTCTCCCCCTACTCTCCCCCCCCCCCCCCCCCCCCCCCCCCCCCCCCCCCCCCCCCCCCCAGACTCTCAGTCTGAAGAAGAGTCTTGACATGAAACGCACCCATTCCTTCTCTCCAGATATGCTGCCTGTCCCTCTGAGTTACTCCAACATTTTGGTGTAAACCAGCATCTGTTGTTCCTTCACTGCACATTGTAGCTGGACTTCAGACTGTCTAACTTCAGACAGTTGTGTCCTCACGCTTTTGGGGATAAGACTAATCAATAAGAGTAAATTTACTCTGAGCTGGCACCATTAAGCGTAGACAAGGTACTTCTCTTTGAGATAAAGAGCTGGACATATTGCAAACGGTAGTTATTTACCTCGAGGCTGTATTACATCAGGCCCAGTGTACTTTAATGTTGACACTGGTTGCTAGAAATGTAAAGGACGCCTCTCCTCCACATTACCATTCCCCATCCCCGAGAGGCGCACAAACGTTTACAGGGAAGGAGAATTATGTTTTTTATGTGTAGGAAGGAACTGCAGATGCTGGTTTACACCGAAGATAGACGAAAAATGCTGACCTGAAGAATGGTCTCGACCCAAAACGTCACCCATTCCTTCTCTCCAGAGGTGCTGCCTGTCCCGCTGAGTCACTCCAACAATTTGCGTCTAACTCAAATGATATTTTTAGAAACATAGAAACATAGAAAATAGGTGCAGGAGTAGGCCATTCGGTCCTTCGAGCCTGCACCGCCATTCAATATGATCATGGCTGATGATCCAACTCAGTATTTTCGTTGTCTCTGTACTGTACACTGACAATGACAATTAAAATTGAATCTGAATCTGAGTATCCTGTACCTGCCTTCTCTCCATACTCCCTGATACCTTTAGCCATAAGGGCCACATCTAACTCCTTCTTAAATATAGCCAATGAACTGGCCCCAACTACCTTCTGTGGCAGAGAATTCCAGCGATTCACCACTCTCTGTGTGAAAAATGTTTTTCTCCTCTTGGTCCTAAAAGATTTCCCCCTTATCCTTAAACTGTGACCCCTTGTTCTGGACTTCCCCAACATCGGGAACAATCTTCCTGCATCTAGCCTGTCCAACCCCTTAAGAATTTTATAGTGGATTGTGTATTCTGAGCTCCAGAGAAGCTGAACGGCGAGTTAGGCAGTGTAGGGTGAGTAGTCATTTCTCGCTGGTTAAGCTGATTAACGACGCCGGTGACTTGAGAACATTGACACCCAGCTGGTCAAAAAAATTGCCCAGAAAAACCGATGGAAAATATATAGCTAATATTAATGTATTTTGCAAAACTTGATCATTTTCACGACCAGATGAACGGTGGCTCATTTACATGTGGCAGAAATAAACATAGAAAATTATCCAGCAGAGGGGAAAAGAGGAAAACAGCTGCCCATCTATCCTGTACCATTCAGTTAAAGCCTCTTAACCTTAACAGTATTGATAGTGTGTGTGGGAAGTCACTGCCGATGGACACAAAATGCTGGAGTAACTCAGCGGGTCAGGCAGAAGAGATTTCCTCCAGGGATGCTGCCTGACCCATTGAGTTATTCCAGCACTTTGTGTCTATCTACAGTTATCTACAGCATCTATGGGCAAATAATCTAGAGGAGGATTAAGAATTGAAGTGAGTTAGGTATATGAGGAAGGAAGAAAATAGAAGGACATTTTATTACAGCTAGATGAAAAGGAGTTGGAGAAGGTACACATGAAGCATATAAACACACACTTGTCAACCTGGATGGCCAGCTCTGGGTGGTAAAGGCCATGTGCATAAGTTCATAATTTTATCAGTTCTAGGAGCAGAATTAAACCATTTGGCCCATCGAGTCTACTCTGCCACTCAATCATGGCTGATCTATCTTTTCCTCTCAACCCCATTCTCCTGCCTTCTTCCCACAACCCCTGACACCCAAACTAATCACAAACCTTGTCAATCTCCGCCTGAAAAATATCCATTGACTTGGCCTCCACAGCCATCTTTAGCAATGAATTCCACAGATTCACCACCCTCTGACTAAAGAAATTCCTCCTCATCTCTTTTCTAAAGGTAAGTCCTTTTATTCTGAGGCTATGGCCTCTGGTTCTGGACTCTCCCAGTAGTGGTCCAAGCCTTTCACTATTCGGTAAGTCTCAATGAGGTCCCCCCTCACCCTTCTAAACTCCAGCAAGTACAGGCCCAGTGTATTACACAAACACTATGGGTGACTATACCAAAGTGTCTTGTTCATCAGGTGCACTTAATAAATGTGAACAAGCAGGTATAAGAAAGCATAAATGGGTAGGCAAAAAGCCAGACATTATTTTAATATGACTGGTGAGCTGCCCACACAGTTGAATGGAGTGCAGCGTCCTTCTCGCTCGCAATCCAAGTTCTTCAGAGGACTGCCCACTCACTATTTATAGCGTGCTTTGTATTTCTTAAAGGCAGGTTGGCATTCCTGTTGTTATATTCAAGCAACGACCAAGAAACTACATCAACGCCTCTGCTTCCTTAGAAGGCTTATGAATTTCGGCATGACCCCAACAACTCTCACCAGCCTCTACAGATGTGCCGTAGAAATCACATCCCATATCGGGATGCATCACAGGTTGGTTTGGGAACAGCTCCATCCAAGACAGCAAGAAATGGCAGCGAATTGTGGACGCAGCCCAGAGTATCACACAAACCAACCTCCCCTCCATTGACTCCATTTATACCTCACGCTGCCTCGGCAAGGCCAGCAGCATAATCAAGGATGAGTCGCACCCTGGTCACTCCCTCATCTCCTCTCTCCCATCCGACAAAAGATATAGAAAACGCACACCTTTATACCATAGAAATTAGGTGCAGGAGTACGCTGCCCTCGAGCAAGGCCAGCAGGCTGATATCAAGGATGTACCTGTCGCACCCTGGTCTAACTCCCTCTTAAATCTCCTCTCTCCCAACTACCCTCTGTGGCAGAGAGTTCCATAGAAATGTGAAAAAAAGTTCTTCGCACACTTCTCCAAATTCTAGATTCAGGGACAGTTTCTTCCCAGCAGTTATCAGGCAACTGAAGCATCTTACCACAACTAGAGAGCAGTCCTGAACAACTATCTACCTCATCGATGACCCTCGGACTATGTTTGATTGGACTTTACTGGCTTTATCTTGCACTATACATTATTCCCTTATGATCAGTGACGGACTGGCCAGGGTGTCAGCTTGCCCGATGGCAAGTGGGCCCCTGACGAAGTGGGCCCCCTTTGTCTCCTGGCAACCAATATTTTTAGACCCAGTCCGCTACTGCTTATGATGTATCTGTACACTGTTAGTGGCACGGTTGTAATCATGTATTGTCTTTCCGAGACTGGTTAACACGCAACAAAAGCTTTTCACTGTACCTTGGAACACGTGACAATATGCTAAACTGAACTGAACGGAACAAAGACTTCAAAGTAGTTCCGGGTCAGGACCCATGTTCACTTTCAGTTTGAAGAAGGGCACTGTCCCAAAACGTCAGTCATCCTTTTTTACCAGAGATGCTGCCTGACTCCAGAATTACTCCAGCATTGTGCCTCTATATCAGTTTTAAATGACCATTGCCTAATAACCTTTGATAAGCTGATGCTGCTAGTCCTCCCACATTGTTATTGGAGAAGGAGTTATAGAATTTTGACAGTGAATGATTAGCAATATATTACTGAGTCTGGACAGTATGTGACATGGATTGAAAATTTCAGCTGGATTTGTTTCCATTCACGTCATCATAAAATTAAACTTGCAGCCAATATTACAGTCATAACAGAGGTCATGAATGGACTTGTTTTATTAACAGACATACTGTTATTCGTTTTGAAATCTGGAGAAATTATCCTCAGGAGCATATATTGCATAATTTTGTTCAAGATACTGTGGTACATTGGTATAGCTGGTAGAGTTGCTGCCTCACAATGCCAGAAACCCGTGTTCAATCCTGATTTCAGGTGCTGTCTATGTGGAGTTTTCACGTTCTCTCTGTGGCTGCATTTGTTTCCTCTGGGTGCTTTGGTTTCCTCCCACACACCAAAGACGTGTGGGTTTGTAGGTTTGTAGGTTAATTGGCCTCTGTAAATTGCCCCTGGCGTGTATGGAGTGGATGAGAAAATAGGATAATATAGAATGAGTGTGAACGAGTGATTGATGGTCGGCGGGGACTCAACAATCCACTCTCCATGTTGTATCTTTCAATTGAACAATCAATAATGATATATTTGTAGATCAGGCACTGGTGTGTGCAGAAATCAGGTGCAACTCACTGGAAAGTCCTGAGACAAACTCACTGTGAGTTATTACTGCCACTTATTTTATAAAGTCATGTTCATAAGGCATAGGAGCAGAATTAGGCCGGTTGGCCCATCAAGTCTGCTCCACCATTCAATTGTGGCAGATCTATCTTTCCCTTTCATATCCATTCTCCCCGTAACCTTCCTCACCATCACTAATCAAGAAGCTACCAATCTCTGTTTTAAAACTACCCAAAGACTTGTCCTCCACAGCCGTCTGTGTGAAGTCACAGGGAGAACATGCAGATTCCGCACAGAGAGCACCAGGGGTCGGGATCGGGATCGGGATCAAACCCACGTCTCTGACACAGTGAGGCAACGGCTCTATCAGCTGCTCCACTGTGCCAACTGCAGGTGTCAGATGTGTGTGTGGTTCTGGAGCAACGGTGAATAATTCAGGTGAGAACCCTGATTAATATATAGTTCTGATGTGAGTGATAAGGGTTTATTGCATGGGCCGTGTGTGACTGCTGTAAATGGGAGGTACGGTTTGACGATGTATCTGTACTGAGTTGCACTAGTGTGTCTGTGTCCCTGGTGTTTTAACCCAGACCTTTCAAACCTTCTCTCTACTGGTTTATTTTGGATCAGGAGGGCTTCTTAAGGATGCCTCTCCTTCTCTCTATGCTGAGAACCAAGATGTCCTGTGCTGTATTGGAAAATTGAGGATGTCCACTCGTGACCATGTTGTGCCCTGGCGACCTCCGACCTTACCAAACCTTTACAATGATTCCATCAGCACTCGGAGGTCACAGCATGGAAACGGGCCCTTGGGCCCAACTTGCCCATGCTGACCAAGATGCTCCATCTACACTAGTCCTAACTGCCTGCGTTTGGCCGCTATCCTTTCTAAACTTTTCCTACGCATCTACCTATCCAAATGCCGTTTAAATGTTGTGATAGTACCAGCCTCAACCTCCTGTGGCATCTTGTTCCATATACCCAGCACCCTTTGTGTGAAGAGTTTTCATTAAATATTTCCCCTCTCACCTTGAGCCTATGTCCTCTGCTTCCTGATTCTCCTACTCCTGGTAACAGAATTTATGCATTTAACCTATTTATTTCCCTCTTGATCTTATGCATCTCTATAAGATTACCCCTCATACTCCTGCGCTCCAAGGAATAAAGTCCTAGCCAGCTGAACGTTTCACTATAGCTAAGGCCTTGTATCCCCACAGAGCTCTGGCCGTGGTTAGTTTAGGTTAGTTTGGTTTTCCTTAGATTGGAGATGCAGCACTTCTCCAGCACTTTTGTCTACCAGCACACCGAGTCCATGCAGGCCGAAGATCACCCGAACACTAATTTCATTCTGACCACTAGGGCCAATTTACAGAAGCCGATTAACCTACAAACCTACACATCGGTGGAATGTGGGAGTACCTGGAGAAAACCCACTGAGTCAGAGGGAGAATGTGCAAACTTCGTACAGACAGCACCCACAATAAAGGGCCTGTCCCACGAGCATGCGACCTGCATGCGGCAAGCGCGACCAAACCGGAAGCGGGGGCCGCGCGGAGGCTGAATGATCCCCGTACAGGGCTGGTCCTACCAGCATCCGCCTGCACGCGGTGACCGGAAGCGGGGGCCGGCGGAGGTTGAGTAGGTGACGTGAAGTTTGAGCGAAGTCCGCGGGAAGTTCGTGCGTGACTAATGGCGTCAAGACGCTGCGTACGGCGTCTATGCGGCTGCGGGCCGGTAGGCCGTTGCCGCGCGGAATTTTTGAACACGGTCAGTTTTTCGGAGCCCCGCGCGATGTCGGGACACGCTCCGCACAACTCCATACGGCTCCGGCGATCGTAATGCGACCGGCCCCGTGAGGCCGTACGGCTCAAGCGACCACGTTAGGTCGCGCTTGCCGCATGAAGTCACATGCTCGTGGGACAGGCCCTTAAGAATCTAATCAGGGCCTCCAGTGCTGTAAGGCAGCATACTTACTGCTGTGCCACTGTGCCGCCTTAGGTCATACATCTGAGTTTGTCTTCTCGTATCAAACCATACTTGTAACTTGTAAAATTGATGATGGGGTGTCTCAGTGTATCTTCCTGATACGTGGAACTGTTCAAAAACTGACACACTTACCCAGAATAGCTGTGCCAGTACTCATTACAATCTTGAAAAGCAAATTACGGTGATGAGCTGATGCACTCCAGAGAATGCTTACTCTGACATCAAGGACAGTGCATTTCAGATTCCTGTTTGTAGAAAATATCGTCGAATCTCACTGGTAATCCTTCAGCCAAAGAGCACAGCTGTTGTCAGTAGTCAATTAGGTCCTTCTAACTGAATAAATACATAGAAAATGAATACAGAATGGTTGACACCATAACATTTATACCATGTGTGGATTTCAAGTATGATCACAGAGAAATAACAGCATTACCCGTCAGATGAATAATGCAAGTTAACCCTTGGGGGGATGGGGGATATATCCCCCCCACGTTTTGAGGTGGGGGATGGCCTGTATTATAACCCCCCAGTTTTTGGAGGTCGAGCAATATCAAAAATAATAATTACCAGCTCCTATCTCTCATGTAACCCATACATTATCTTACAAATACTTCAAACAAAAAACATTGAAATCATACTTCTACGATGCACTAAAACATGATTTTAATACATCAAATTTCAAAAAGTCCCTACCGTGGCAGGGGGAGGGGGGGTCAAGCCCCCTCCCACACCCTCCCACTCAGTCGCTCCACTCCCTCGCCGGGTACACCCAAGGCACGTGATCAGTGATTGCTCAGCCCCCCCAATTTCAAAAACACTCCACAGCCCCTGCAATTAACCTGCCAAAGCCAATTAACCTGCAAACCCGAACATCTTTGGTATGTGGGAGGAAACCAGAGCTCCCGGATAAAACCCACGCAGGGAGAACTTACAAAATACAGACAGCACCCATAGTCAGGATCGAACCTCTAGCGCTGTAATGCAACAACTCTACCGCTGTGTCACTGAGCCGCGTATGATTGAGTCCTTGCAGGACTAATCCAGGATGGTCTTTGTTGGCTAAAATCACCTTCCTGCAATAATGTCAATTTCAACAGGTACCATGTTTTAAGCAGTCCCTTCTGTGAGCAGCTGGATGTGTTTCCGTTCTGTCTTGACAGTTTCCCACCAAAGTAGGCTGACAACTAAATTGCAAGCGGGCAGTAAATGATACAAACATTTAAAATGACATTTGTAAATGAAGCATAAATCTAAATTTTGTGAATGAGTTCATTTACAGATGGTGGAAATCTTTTGTTCACTGTGTGGATTTGGTCAGCCGTGACACTCTGAAGTTAAGCACAAAAGTGCATGAGGAAATATCACATAGTTCTCTTTGAATGGCATTGCTAATTTACCGTGAAAATTGGGTGCAATTTTATATGAGGGGCCAGACTGGGACTACAGCGTTGAAAATCAGTTCCCACAGAGAGGGAATTATTTTTTGTGTGGGAAAGAACTGCAGATGCTGGTTTAAATCGCAGGTAGACACAAAATGCTGGAGTAACTCAGCGGGTGAGGCAGCATCTCTGGAGAGAGGGAATGGGTGACGTTTCGGGTCGAGACCCTTCTTCAGACTGATCTGAATTATTTTTTGGTTGATTACGAATTTGATCTTTCAGGTTTCCTGGTGAACCGATCATTATCGACATTTAAAGTCAAGTCAAGAGTCAAGAGCGTTCTCTTGTCATATGTCCCATGTAGGACAATTAAATTCTTGCTTGCTGCAGCCAACAGAATATGTAATCGTAGTACATAACGGGAGAAAAAAGGTACAGTGTGCACACATACCCAATTAATAAAAAATATTGTGCAATAATAATGATAGTCTTTGGTAGTTCAGAGCTTATTTGTGGTCGTGTTTAATAGCCTGATGGCTGTGGGGAAGTAGCTCCTCCTGAACCTGGACGTTACAGTTTTCAGGCTCCTGTACCTTCTTCCTGATGGCAATGGTGAACTGAGTGTGTGGCCAGGATGGTGTGGGTCTTTGATGATGTTGGCTGCCTATTGAGGCAGCGACTTCGATAGATCCCTTCGATGGTGGCGAGGTCAAAGGCGGTGATGCTTTGTAATGTTATGATCGGCCTTATGAAGCTGCATGCTCTTCATCTTTTTTAACTACTGCATCGTGCAGATCTGATTACAACATCCAGAAGTAGCAAGGAGGGCTTTTGCTACTTTCACACCAATTATATCAGTCATTTAACAACAGTTCAAACTTGATTTGTCAACTGAATCCAATGATATTGCTTCTGTCCATCTTTGGCATTATGCACCATTTTGTCAACATACTTTCTCCGAAATGGACATAGCCTTATCTGGTGTAGAAAGGAATTGCAGATGCTGGTTTACACTGAAGGCAGATGCAAAAATCTGGAGTAACTCAGTGGGTCAGGCAGCATCCCTGGAGAAAACGAGTAGGCGACGTTTTGTGTCGAGACCCTTCTTCAGACTGAGAATCAGGGGAAAGGGAACTGAGGGATTTGAAAAGGTACAGAGTATGTTAAATAATTAGCTCCTGCTTTGTCATGGCTGGTATGTTCCTCTATCTTATTGCAACAAAGTTGAATTGAATGATATACATCAAGGAAAGCGATGAGAGTTAATTACTAGGAGCAGCGCGGTATCTAGATGCCTTGTTCTTGAAAAAAAATCCTACTTTTGTTTCAGATATCTTTTTTATTTTGTCAAGTTTGATTTCAAATGTAAAGTGGATGATCCATGATCAAAGATTGGAGAAGTATAAACGTATAAACAGTCAAGAAAGGCAGTCTTTGAGCAAGACCCAGATAGATATTGTATATTAATAATGTGCATCAAGCAAGATTAGAGATAATTCAACTTTGTTTTTTCCAGTTTTGTTTCGACATAAAATGATCAATGGTCATGCCAACCTCAGCCAGACGTGCCTGGCAAGTAATGTGGTTGGATATTGAAAGTAAGTATTTAATTTAATCTGCACAGGAATTGTGTGCCTTGGATTTTGAGATCAAGGTTCTAACACTGGTGGGATTCAGGAGCAAAAAGACAGAGTTTGCATTGGGATTCTGAGGTATATGAATTATTTACCTCATTCATTTCCTCGGTGCTAATGGCAATTTTCTGATGCAAAATGACTGCTCCACGATCTGTGAAAGTACAAGGTCGTCACGAGGTCGTAGGGGCTCGTAGGAGGTCGTCGGAGGTCGTGATGCTAGTCGTAGGTACTCGTGGCATCAAGTAGGTTGGGACGTTTTTCTAGCATGATGGCAAAATGTCCACGAGTAAAAAAGGTTGTGAATTAGGTTGTGAAAGTGTGACAGGCCCTTAAGGCAGAGTGCAAAGCTGAATAGGACATTTCTAAGATAAGATGCAAAATGTTGGAGCGGGTCAGGCAGCATCTCTGGAGAAAAAGAGTAGATGACTTTTCGGAATGGACCCCTTCTTCAGACTGAAAGTAGAGGTGGAAGGGGCAAATAAACCTGACATGAGAAAAGGCCAGAACAGATCAGGGTCGGCAACAGATGACCTCAGGAAGGGTGGAACCCAAAATGGACAATGTTGGTTGGGGTTGGTGATAAGTTGATACGTTCATAAGTTCTTGGAGCAGAATTAGGCCATTTGGCCCATCAAGTCTACTCTGCCATCCAATCATGGCTGATCTATTTTTCCCTCAACCTTGCCCCCGTAACCGAGAATTAAGGGACAGAAGTTTAGGGGTAACATGAGGGGGAACTTCTTTACTCAGAGAGTGGTGGCTGTGTGGAATGAGCTTCCAGTGAAGGTGGTGGAGGCAGGTTTGTTTTTATCATTCAAAAATAAATTGGATAGTTATATGGACGAGAAAGGAATGGAGGGTTATGGTCTGAGCGCAGGTATATGGGACTAGGGGAGAATACGTGTTCGGCACGGACTAGAAGGGTCAAGATGGCCTGTTTCCGTGCTGCAATTGTTATATGGTTATAACCACCGACTCCCTTACTGTCCAAGAATCTGTCAATCTCAATAACAAGAGAGATACAAGGATGTGAACAGGGGAACTGGCAGGACGAGGTGTGGGGGAGGGGTGTGGAGAGAGGGGTGTGGGGAGGGGCGTGGAGAGAGGGGTTTGGGGGGGAGGGGCGTGGAGAGAGGGGTTTGGGGGAGGGGCGTGTAGAGAGAAGGGGGATAGGGCGTGGGGAGGAGAGGGGAGGGGAGGAAATGCAGGAGTTCATTGAAATGAGAGAAATCAACGTTCATGCCACTGGGTTGTGAGCTGCCCAAGCGAAACATGAGGTGCTGTTCCTCCAATTTGCGGGCAGCCTCATTCTGACAGTGATGGCAGCCCATGATAGAAAAGCCAGTATTTTAATGATGTTCTACCATTATATTCTGTGAGGTTTGTGAGTTTGTGTAATCTGAGAATATTTCCGTGATATTGCTTTACTTTATCTATATCATGCGATAGTTTATTTAACGACTCTGTAAATGAGGTATTTCTTATTTAACATTTTCTCTCCGGGCGATAAAACATAAGCTTCTGTCATCTTTCTTTCCAGCATATCCTTTTCATTATTTGCTCTATTTTCTTTCATTCTTCAATGCCTGCTTGATCCTTTTGAAGGCGACTATTCATTTTCGAATCAATGAACCTTTTTTATCAATGTTCTGTCGAAACTACAGTCACATGTAAAGTTTGAATGTTCTACATTAAAAACTTAACACATTAACCACAAACAAAATGGCATGTTGGCCTTGATAACAAGAGTAGTCGAGTATAGGAGCAAAGAGGTCCTTCTGCAGTTGTACAGAGCCCTAGTGAGACCACACCTGGAGTATTGTGTGCAGTTTTGGTCCCCTAATTTGAGGAAGGACATTCTTGCTATTGAAGGAGTGCAGCGTAGGTTTACAAGGTTAATTACCGGGATAGCACAAGGCTCAGTGCTGGGACCCCAGCTGTTTTAATGATTTGGACGAGGGAATTGAATGCAACATCTCCAAGTTTGCAGATGACACGAAGCTGGGGGGCAATGTTAGCTGTGAGGAGGATGCTAGGAGGCTGCAAGGTGACTTGGATAGGCTGGGTGAGTGGGAAAATGCATGGCAGATGCAGTATAATGTGGATAAATGTGAGGTTATCCACTTTGGTGGCAAAAAAAGGAAAGTAGACTATTATCTGAATGGTGGCCGATTAGGAAAAGGGGAGATGCAACGAGACCTGGGTGTCATGGTACACCAGTCATTGAAAGTAGGCAGGCAGGTGCAGCAGGCAGTGAAGAAGGCGAATGGTATGTTAGCATTCATAGCAAAAGTATTTGAGTATAGGAGCAGGGAGGTTCTACTGCAGTTGTACATGGTCTTGGTGAGACCACACCAGGAGTATTGCGTACAGTTTTGGTCTCCTAATCTGAGAAAAGACATTCCATAGAGGGAGTACAGAGAAGGTTCAGCAGACTGATTCCTGGGATGTCAGGACTTTCATATGAAGAAAGACTGGATAGACTCGGCTTGTACTCGCTAGAATTTAGGAGATTGAGGGGGGATCTTATAGAAACTTACAAAATTCTTAAGGGGTTGGACAGGCTAGATGCAGGAAGATTGTTCCCGATGTTGGGGAAGTCCAGAACAAGGGGGTCACAGTTTAAGGATAAGGGGGAAATCTTTTAGGATCGAGATGAGAAAAAAAATTTTCACACAGAGAGTGGTGAATCTCTGGAATTCTCTGCCACAGAGGGTAGTCGAGGCCAGTTCATTGGCTATATTTAAGAGGGAGTTAGAAGTGGCCCTTGTGGCTAAGGGGATCAGAGGGTATGGAGAGAAGGCAGGTACGGGATACTGAGTTGGATGATCAGCCATGACCATATTGAATGGCGGTGCAGGCTCGAAGGGCCGAATGGCCTACTCCTGCACCTAATTTCTATGTTTCTATGTTTCTATGACACCAGTGGATGCTGGACAAAGGACCGGTAAGATAACCGAGGGGTCCGACCTTCCGTGCCTTCAAGGTCGGCTTTGGGAGGCGTCCCCCTGAGGCACGAAGGCTGAATCCCGGGAGAGGAGACAAGGTCGGCTCGCTGGCGATCCAGATGAGATGATGGCTGCCACGGGCCTTTATGGCCAGCTGTAGCCTGCACTGTGTGAAATGCCACCAAACTCTGGTGACTATTGCATGGGGACTCAGTGGGCTGTTCCCATGCATGGGGTGCTTAATCGGGGATTGTCCTTATGTCTGGCAACAAACTCACTGATCTATATGCAAAACAAATGTTTGACTGTACCTTGGTACACGTGACTATAAAAGAACCATTGAACCTTGAATACCTTGCATAGTTTATGTGACTCTTATAGCAGTTTCTTGAAATTATGCCTGTCCATTTTATATTCAAGGTGCCTTTCATCGTGAGTTTATCAGTCTTACTGTCTCTGCTGCTTTACTCATCCATAGATTCATAGAGTTGTAGAGAAACAGGTCCCTCAGCCCCATTCTCCCATAATCATCAAAATGGTGATCTATGCTAATCCTATTCACCTGCTTTTGATCCTGTGGTGTCAGGGATGGTGAAAGGTGAAGAATGACTGTACTAACACTAATAGTAGGGTGCACTCATGTATTATGGTTTCGTTCAAATGACAGACAATAGTGACGAGAAGGTCCCTGTCTGTCTGTCTCTCTCTGTCCCTCTCTCCCACCATCTCTCTCCCACACACACACACACACTCCTCTCTCTCTTTCTCTCTCTCTATATTACCTGCTTTTTTTTTTTCCTTTTTCCAAAGACTTTATTCAACACATCAAATAATACAACAGATCAAGTCATACACAAAACGAACTTACATTATATCGTGTCATTATAGTACAACATTACAATCATTATTCACAATACTCTCAACCCCATGCGGTGACCAGCGCCTATATTACTCACTCTCTCGCTATTTCAGTCTCTCTCTCTCTCTCTGTGTCTCTTGCTCTATCTTTTGCTCTCTCTCTTTCTCTCTCTCCCCCTCACACTATTTCTGTCTGTCTCTTTGTCTCTCTCTCCCTCTCTTTCTGTCTCTGTCTCTATGTCTCTGTCTCTGTCTCTATCTCTCCCTATCCCTCTCCTAACCCCATTTCCTCAATACATTTTGCTTTGAGAAACAAATATGCTAAGCTTTCAGTTTACAGGAATGTTATGGCTTAGAGGATCAAAGACTTTGCTCCTTCCTCAACCTCATGACAATTGGCCATCCTTCTCCTGAAATGAAATTGTAACCATTACGTTAAGGTTGGTGTTTAATTGGCTATGCAGCAGAACTTAGAACTGAATATTCCATGAAATCAGGAGCAGTGCAAGAACGTAATGTGCTCTGTCCCTTGTGCTTCTGAGACCGTTCCACCAGTCATTATGTAGATTTTAAACTCCAATTTACCGTTGTGTGGCCAGAAATTGACATGGCAAGTAAGTTCTTCATCTATATGCGTAACACTGGGAAATTGTCAGAAGCACTAACAAGGATCGTGACCCAGAAATGCTCAGCCATTGTGCTATTTAACTGTGATATGGTTGTTAAAACTTCGTAAGATTGAAGGAGACACAGGAAACTGCAGATGCTGGAGTCTTGAGCAAAACACAAAGTGCTGGAGAAACTCAGTGGGTCAGACAGCATCTGTGGAAGGAATGGACAGATGACATTTCGAGTCAGGACCCTTCTTCAGTCTGAAGCAAGGACCAAGTTGAAATGTTGTCTTCCATTCCCTCCGCACCACAGCACGTTGGCACAATGGTAGAGTTGCTGCCTTGCAGCGCCAGAGACCCCGGCCTCAATCCTAACTACGGCTGTTTTCTGTACGGAGTTTGTATGTTCTCCCCGTGACCGCATAGCTGTTCCCCAGGTGTTTTGGTTTCCTCCCACACTCCAAAGACGTACAGGTTTGTAGATTAATTGGCTTGGGTAAAGATTGTAAATTACTCCTTAGTGTGTTGGATAGTATGATCAGGAATCGATGTCGTCGTAGACACGGTGGGACAAAGGGCCTGTTTCTAGGCTGCAGTTAAAATAAACTAACACATGCTGCCTGACTCATCGGGTTAAAGTCATAAGGTCATATACAATAGGAGCAGAATTAGGCCATTCGGCCATCAAGTCTACTCCGCCGTTCAATCATGGCTGTTCTATCTCTCCCTACATACCCCATTCCCCCAGTTCACAAGAGGTACAACACCCGGGGACATTTGCATTCCATGCTTCCCTCCCTTTCTCACCATCACCCACCTTCTCTCTTCCAGTACCTTAGGTGTAACAATCTCACTGTAGGACTTGTCGAGGAACGACTCAGTTTCTCGGACGAACCTGAGGTCATCCGCTTGCTTCTCCAGTTCCCCAACACGGTCCTTCAGGAGCTCTACCTGGATGCACTTCTCACATTTGTAGCAGCCAGAGGCACCAGCGGTGTCCTTGACCTCCCACATACTGCAAGCATCGCACTGAATCAGCTTGCCTGACATCTCCTTCTTTCGTCTCTCCCTCTCCAGCGTTTTGCCTAGCCTCCTCTCCTCAGCCTCCTCGCCGAAGACTCTCGAGCCAAAGACTCACACTTTTCTCACAGGGCACTTCCCTCACTGCCGCTCCCTAAGAGCCGTCTTGCTTATATTGACTGATAAATTGTCTAATTTACCAATTTACAAACCAAATTCCTCAGTTTTAAACTGCTTTCCCCCTCTGACTCACTTCCAACTCTCCTTCCACTTGGGCTAGTGCCAATCAGTGTTTTCTCTTGCTAATCTTTCTTGCTGTTGCTTCCAAATCAACAGGAGCTCTGAGTAAAGTCTGCCTGTGCTTTGCCTCTCCTTTTCAACTGTCACTAACTCTCTCCTCCTTCCGAGTTCCCGTCTTTGGGTGAAACCATGAATCTCCCTTTGTTCAATGGGAAATCTGGAACGCAATCATTACACGGCAAAGGCTCCGAAATAAGAAACATCTCAAGATGTTCTCAGAGATTGGTTTGGCAAATTGATTGGATATGAGGAGAAGGCAGGAACAGGGTACTGATTGGGGATGATCAGCCATGATCACATTGAATGGCGGTGCTGGCTCGAAGGGCCAAATGGCCCACTGCTGCACCTATTGTCTATTGTCTATTGTCTAAAAGAGTGGAGGCTACAGAAGTATTTACCAGTCAGGCAAAATTAAGCAGAATAAGTATTGATTACGTGATCTAATCATTAGCTAGCAACCCATCTTGGCAAGTCTTATAGTGGTGATGGATTGTAAATT